>NC_077231.1:248686849-248862545 GCF_027887165.1 Monodelphis domestica
CTATGTTTCTAAGTGCTACAAATGATTTGAGACCAATGTGACATCATTTAAGAGAACTATAAAGATACGGTTAGATGTTCAGCAATGATCTTTCTCTTATTGTAATATATATTTGTTTATTTCATTAAATATTTCTCAATTACATGTAAATCATTTTAACATTTAATTTTTAGAACTTTGAATTCCAAATTATCTCCTTTACTCTAGCATTGCCCTCCTTTTGGAGAAAGCAATTTGCTATCAATTATACATGTGAACTTGTAGAAAATATATTTCCATAGTAGTCCTATTACAAAAGGAAAAAGACAAAAACAAAAAATAAAGTGTGCTTCAATAATATGTATGTTTAAAAGAAAGGAAATGTGCTTCAAAAATGTTTAAAGTATGCCTTTAGCAGCATTCAGGGTTCATCAATTCTCTTTCTAGTGGAAGCCAGTACTTTTTATCATGGGATCTTTGGCTTTGTCTTAGATCATTGTCTGGATCAGAGTAGTCTTCCACAATAGATCATCTTTATAATATTGGTGTTACCTGTGTACAATCTTCTTGTTATTCTCACTCTACTTTGTATGAGTTCATACAAATCTTCCAAGATTTTTCTGAATCCATCTTGCTTATCATTTCTTAGAGCATAATAGTAATCAATCACAATATTATACCACATGAGAGGTACAAATTTAGAGACAGCTCTAGCCGAAATGTTGATATGGGTTATTTGTGACTGACCTGCATCAGAGCCTTCTGATTCATATTGGTCTGATTAGTCATGGCTGCACCCATTGGTCATTGACCCCAATATAATGGTATAATTTTGGTCCTCTTCAAATATGAAGGACAACAACCACTATATGGTCAGCCATTCTCCAGGTCATTGGCATCTACTCAATTTCCCATTATTTGTCATCATAAAAAGAGCTGCTACAAATAATTTTGTGGAAATAAATTTATTTGCTTTTCCTTGATCTTGTTATTTAATTTTTCTTCTATCCATATTACTTGATTTTAAAAACCATTTGGCATCTTCTAGAGTTGAAGATTGTGTCCAATTCATTTTTTTTTGCCCTTTACTGTAACTGTTTGACTTTATTGTCTTCTTCTGAGTTTCTGCTCTGATCTTCCCTGTCACCATAGTAATTTTATGGTCAGGTTTTTTTTTTGTTGTTTGCTCATTTTTCCACTTTATTTCTTGATCTTGAACTTTACCTTAAATTTAGAGTCTATTTTCAATGTTGGAGTGGGGAGAGGCAATATCTCAAGCTACATATTTGTTTGTTTGTTTTTTTTGCATTCCTGTTTCAGAGCTAGTCATAGAAGTCTGGATGTTTTTGGTGGTTCCAAGATGGTGTGATCTGGGGAGAAGTGTAGTCACTGCTCTCCTGATCTGAACTCTGGTCCTTACCCAGGAAAGATCCTTATTTTCTTGGGATCAGAAGTGGTAGTATTTCTTATAGTTCCTAATCCTTTGTGACCAAAAGCACTATTTCTCCTCAGGACTCTTGCTCCCTGATGGCCATAAGTACTAGTCTAAATTATTTAATGACTCAGAACTGGGTCTAGGAAATTGATTACCAAACATATCTGTTTTTCATCCCATGCTATCACAGGGGTCTTCTCCTATGATTTCTTTCTCGCCATTTCTGCCTTGAGAGCTCTGGAAGCAACCGCTATTTCTGTCACATTCATCTAGTCCCACCATTGGTGTTGCATCCACATGGACACAAGGTCAAGTTCCACCTCTACATCACAGATCTCTCCTTATGACCTCCAAAGTTGTCTTGAGCAGGAAGAATGTCTCACTCTGACTTTTTTTTTTGGTTCTGATACTTCAGAATTCAATTGGAGGCATTATTTTAAAGTTTTTTGAAAGGGAATTTTGAGAGAGCTCAAACAATTACTTTTTCTATGCCATCATCATGACAATACCCCCACAAGTTCCAACAATGATCTTTCAGAGAATCATTGCTCGTAACTTACATCTTGAGGAAGTTTGTAACAGTTCACTGGTACTTTGATGAGAATCTTTAACACAAGCTTGAAGTCACCTTTAAATTTAAATCACTGCAAGCTGATAGATATGGAATTATACGGAACATTTAAGTTTATCTAATTCAGCCCCTCTTTTTATAGATGAGGAAACTGAGTCACAAAGGCTCAAAACATATAGGTAGAAAATTGTTGGGTTCCAATACCACCTAGAATAGCCTTCTTTAAATTATCTTAATATACTTCTCTGTGTACAAGCTGTATACAGTATTCAAATATAAGTTCTTGAGGATAGGTATTGTTTCTCATTGTGTCTTATGCTAAGAAAGCAGGAAGTGCCTTTCCTCTGGATCTTAATAAATTATTGGCATACATAGAGCATTTTATTTGCCATCCTACAATTTGTATAAATATAGGACTTATTTTTTAATCTAAGTGATAATATATTTACCCAAAGAAATTAAATTTGTATCTATATCCTTAAACTATAATAATTTAGCATTTATTTTATTCATAATATTTCTATTTTTCATTCAAATGCTTTCTTTAGTGGAAAATCATTTAAGTTTCATAAGTATTCTTTGTATCTTGTTTGCTATTTGGGTGTAGCCGGAGGAAAACAAATAAAGAGCCAAAATGCATCCAAATGCCAAGAGTTATGTTTCCCTCCACTTTTTCCTCTAATGATTCATTTATCTTATTTCTAATTCCAGACTTAACATGCACATCATAAATCGGGTGGATGTGAAAAGAAGTATTTTTAACCTTTACCTTCTCATGGACTCATGCCACAATACTTAGAATTCCAAAGTTAATATTTTATAGTCTGGGATCATAGACTTTGGGGTAACAAATAGTGAGACTATGATAGATGCTATTTCCAATAAACCTGTCAAAATACCTGTGTTCAGAGATGTGTGGCTGTATATTGATTGGGTCCTCTGCAGAGACAAAGCAATATTGTTCCAGTTCAAACAGGCACTGGTGAGTGCTTAACTATTAACATTTAGGAAAACAAAGCTAAACAATTGGAGCCCTGGTAAAAATCTATATTTAAACGTCAGTGAGTCCATCACTTATTTGACTTTTCACTCCAAAGATTTGGAGTGAAACAAAAGAATGCTAGGATACAGCAAGAATGAACAATCTTCAAATTATCCAAATCCAGCCTCAGATACTTAGTAGCTGTAGGACTCTAGACAAGTTTCTGTGCCTCAGTTTCCTTATCTGTAAAATGAAGACCTATTTTATTCAATATCTATAATACAAACGAAAGCATAATTCACCTCAATAGCTATCACATGTAGAAAATACTCAGAGGCAAAAGGGTGGGGGATAATTTTTAAAGGAAAAAAAAGATTGTCATCAACTTAAAGAGTTGAATTACAGAATGCCAGTTAAACAGAATTTCAATTTTTAAATAAAATGTTTTTGTGGTTTCTATTCAGTGCATACTTCTAATGATAATAGCTAGAATTTATATAATAGCTTCTACAGACCATACAATTTACAAATATTACCTCATTTGACTCTTAGAAAAATTCTGTGATGTTAAGTGTTAAGGAAATGAAGGCAAATAGATTAAGTTACATATCCAAGGTCACAAAGATATCAAATTTTCTGAGGTTGGATTTGAATTCATCTTCCTGACTCCAAGTCCAATGTTGTATCCATTGTACCATTGAGTTACTTGGTCTAGACAAGCCAGTGGTAGAAATTAGTGCCCGGTGAAGACTCCTTTACATTAATTTTCTGGTTTGGTTCTGTGAATCTGAACGAATCATAACTTCTCTAGTATTCAGTTTCATTCAATCAATGACAGAATCACAGACTGGAGAACTAGAATGGACCTCAGCAGCCACATAGTCCAACCAGTTCAGGAAAGGAGCTTAAATATATATCAGAGATTCCTAGATACATAAAATTAAATTACGTGTCTTTTGGAAGCCTCCTTAGAACCCACAAGGAGTTACTATCCAGGGAGAGATAATAAAAAGTTAAGCAACACATTCTTTAATCATAAAGATATGATTCTGTTTCCACATTTCTCTTGTCGATGCCAAACAAATTTAAAATATAATTTGCTATAATGAGGTAAAGGAGAATTTAGACATAATAAACTAGATAATCATCTCCATGAATGGAAAATAGTCTGCCCTAGAGATGCAAAGGGACAAATTCTGGCAGGTCTAAAGACACACATGCATGATTTCTTGAACCATCTTGACTTATTTTGAAACTGAATTTGTCAGTTACTTACAATAACAATAATATGACCACATAGTGTCCCAAGGTAGTTTCTAATTGTCAAGTTCCAGCCTACTCTCTCGTTGTTAGAAAGGGTCATGAACACGGTAGTAGCAATGGCTGGAGCTACAAATCACTCCATTAAGCAATTTCTCTTGGGACTGATCTCTAGAATCCCTCTACTTCTTACTGTTTATTTTCTGGGTGAATAAAATGTGGTTACTATTACAATTATGTAGAAGAGAATAAATGGATTGGGAAGAATCTATCTTTCCATAAGATATCTTTTCTATAAGGAAGTAATGGAGGAGTGAAGAGAGGGAAAAAACCCATTTTCTTAATATTTTTGTCATTATCTTTCCTACCATTTGCCTGATCGTCTGTCCTATAGGCATTCAATAAATACTTGCTAAATAGATTTCATAGTCACACCAATGCTAAAGTTCAAAATTATTATTATTAAATTCAGTTCAATATTTATTAGACAGATGCTATTTTTTACCCATAATGTTAAATGTGATGATACAAAGAAAATAATAAAATGATTCTCATCCTCAAGCAGCTTATATCCTTCTTGTGAGGAGGGTAAGAAAGGTGTACAATTAAATGCATAAACAGAAATCCAAAGTAATTTTAAAGGGGTGATATTACTAATAACTGGAGGGAATAAAGAAAGATCATGAGTCAAAGATGGCATCTGAACTGTGTTTCAAACCAAACTGAAAATTCTATGAAGGACTGGTAATGAAGGGGTAAATTCCATACATAAGGGAGCATTTGTACAAAGCCATGGAGGCAAGAAACAATCATATATAAGGAACAGAAAATAGATAGTCTAGAATTATGAAATAAAGATGGAAAAGTGGAGTCAGATTGTGAAAAAGTTTTATGTCAGGCTAAGGAGTTGCATTTTAGCTTTTAATTGATAAGGAACTAAATGTTTCTTTATAAATACTAGATCTAAATTGCACTAATTTTCTTTTCCCATGCTTTTTTCCTATTTCCTCCATCAAAATATTCATCTTGGGTGGCTCTTTCCAAAGACACACCAATATAGCCACTATTGTTGGCAATATCCTATTGATCAAAGTTCTAAAGATTCTTTCCATAATGTAGAACATGTTTTAATCTTTAAAATAAAGGGGCAACAAGGTAATTTAATGGATAAAGATACAAGTCTAGAGACAGGAAGTCCTGGGTTCAAATAGGATCTCATAAACTTCATATCTAAGTGATCTTGGGCAAGCCACTTAACCCCAATTGCCTAGCCCTTACTAACCTTTTGCCTTGGAACCTATACTTAGTATTGATTCCAAAATCAATTAAAAGCTAAAATGCAACTCTTTAGCCTGACATAAAACTTTTTCACAATCTGACTTCATTTTTCCATCCTTATTTCATAATTCTAGACTATTTTTTTGTTCCTTATATATGACTGTTTCTTGCCTCCATGTCTTTGTACAAATGCTCCCCTATGTCTGGAATTTACCCCTTCCTTGCTAGTCCTTCATAGAATTTTCAGTTTGGTTTGAAATACAATTCAGTCCAAAATGAAAGGTAAGCATTGTGTATGTGTGTGTGTAAGTACTACTGTACCTAGATAAAAGTTGTTATTAATGTTCTCAACTCTTTGTCCCTTAAGATATAAAAAAGAGAGGGAGAGATTCCTGCTAAGTCCAGAGTTTTGAAGAATTCACCACCTACCACATCCTTTGCTACCTTGAATCTATTTACTCCATTACTGAACCCATGATCTAAAGTTTTACCCAGAAAGCACTTCGAGACAGGATTTGTGTTTATCCTTGATGCAATGTCATCTGTTGTTCTATATTATTAAAATTATGCTTAGGTAAATATAAAAATAACAAAATAGCTGTGCATTCAGTTTGGAAGAAAACGGTTGCTTTGTACTTCTCTGTTCGACCTTGATTTTTTTTTCCATCCAAGAAAAAAACATAAATAAATTAAAAAAAACAATTAACATTCATTTCATTTTGACCACATATTAGAAAGAAAAGAAAAACATAATAAAATTCTAAATGGTCTCTTTTCTGTGAAACATTGCCTTTCCTTAAATATACATGCAATTTAAAGATCCTTATTGGTGTTGTCTCAAGGTCATTAAAAGGCAAAGTCAAAATCATAATAAGAATGCTGATTAATTAGCACATCAAACTCTCCAGTGTTCTATGACTCTATGAGCATTGTAATTTTTTTTTTAGGTTTTACTAAGTTTTTTAATATTAATTCTTCCATTTGTATTTGTTGCAGCCATTTTCCCTTAAATCCTCTCTCTCCTACAAAAAATAAAAATAAAGCCTTTGAAACAAAGAAAAATATTTAAGCAAAATCAACTCACATGGGCACCACGTCTCACTATATATATATATATATATATATATATATATATATATTTATGTATGTATATACTATATTGCATCCCTAAACCTCTACCTCTCTACTGTAAAGAGCTCTCCATCCATTCATATAAACATTTCACAAAGGTCTGTGGCAAGAAGTTGTGCAGAAGTTATGAAATACTGTGCTAATTTTAACATACTAAGAAAGTAAAATAAGCTTATTTCCATCATGAAATCTTGCTACCCCTGAGAATTATTTATTGCAACTTTTAGTGTAAGGAAAATGTCTAGCTAAACGAAGTCTCCAGTTATAGAGCCACATGTAGCTGTAGTTGAGAATATAGCCACAATTTGTTGTTATGTAAACTAAGCTGTCAAACATTTGTTATTTTAAAGCTGGAACTAGTCAGTTCATCTGACAGCCCTATGGTCCCTGCTCCCAGCCTGATTCATGACTGGCTGTGAGACAGAGGAAGTCCGCGTCTGCTCTAATCTAAACACCGTGAAAATGGAACATAAGAAGCAGTGCAGAAAGGGGAAAATGGGCTAAACCCTATAACCCAGACGAGAACCATACAACACTTTTGGTGGAAAGAGAGGGGAAATCAAGTCTCCAAGCACAGACCGCTGCCTCAGCAGATATATGCAATTAGGGAGAAGTTTTAAACAACTTAACAGTTTAAAAGCAATGAAACATCATCTCCCAAAATGGACAGAAACAATGTCCCACATCTGTAATTTTTCCACATCTGCATTATGCATTTAATCTGTTAACACAATGCTATGCATTCTACCATATTTCCCCCATTCTCTGTGGTTGAATGTCTAGTGCTAAAGGTCAATGCAATGCTTTCCAGATTTTAAACTGCATTCTCCACCCCCCCACCCTACCCCACCATCCCACCTCTGCCAAATACACACAGGGGAGAGAGAAGGCTTAGGGGGGGGGGCGGTGAAGAGGAAGGGAGAGACAGACAGACACACACACACACACACACAGAAAGAGAGACAGAGGGAAAGACAGAGAAAAAGGGAGGGAGAAAGGGAGAGCAAAAGAGTTACATAGCAATGGGAATTGTGTGTTACCTTGAAAAGCAAAAAAATATGAGATATACCACACACTTGTGATATGTTTCAGTGAAAAATTAAATATATTTCTAATGCAAAGAAGCAGCATAGGGTATTGAATGTAGGCTGGTGTTAGAATCCAGAAGTACAAGGTTCAAGTAATGCCTTCAACAATTGACAACAGGCAAATCCCTTAGCCTTGCATTTCTCAAGACACTAAGAATATAACTTTTTTTAAAAATCCCTACCATTTATCTTAGAATTGACATTAATTTTCTGGTCCAAGCTAAGGGCTAGGTAATTGGGATCAAGTAATTTTCAGGGTCACACAGTATCTGTGGCCACATTTGAACCCAGGACTTCCTGTCTCAATGTTCCTTATATCCATTGAGCTACCTAGCTGCTCCTATCTAAGCATATATGTTAAGGAAGCATTTCTTTTTTTTTTTTTTTAATTTTTATTATCATGCAAAACAAACTTCCATAGTAGCCATTGTAAGAGTGTACTCACCCAAAACAAGAACCCCAAGATAAAGCTGTTAACATACTGATATGAAAGATTGTATGCTTTGATCCACATCCATTATGAAAGCACTTATTATACGAATCCATAGGATAAATTCCTACAATGGAAATGTTACCTCATTGATAAAATCCCAAGTCCAAAGCAAAACCAAAAGCTAAATGTATATTATACTGTTAATTCTTCTGGACTTACTTTCTTCAATAATTAAAAAAATATATACTTCTTTATGATTAATAGAAATTAAACATTTCACCAGTATTGAATATACTTCTACAAAGCATGACAAATTTTAATATTTAAAAGAAAAGGGAAGAAGATTAGGTATGACTGAACAACCACAACAAAGTTTCCAAAGTCTCTAGGATGGGGCTCTAGAAGGAATAGAACTTCAGAATACCTTGAAGGACCAATTTTGGTCAATTAACATGTTATATTTCTTTTTACTCAGGAGGCAAAGAAAATGGGCATAGGAAGAAATAGTTCTCCAAATAAAATTATATCTGCTTATAATTACTTATATTTAGGACACATTTGAACTAAATTGGAAAAATCTAAATAAATTACAAAATCAACATTTAAATAAAAAAAGAAGAGGAGAATTAAATGTAAATAAGCAATTTGACAAATAAGATACCAAAACAGAGGCAAATGTGGGCAGTTTCTATACCAAGTAATGCCTCCTTTTTGCAAAACACTTTGTATCATAACCATGAAGTTTTGTTTCTAGTCTCTGTGGTTTTGCATCCACTGCTCAAAGACTTTAGTAAGAGTTAGAAGCCACTGGGCTCCAGAATCTTATGTTGCAAACAGCTCCAGGGAGAGTAAGTCAAGGAGTCCCTCAGGAAGCTCTGTTAAAGCAGCTACATTATCTGCCATATTTTGCCAGCACCAGAGGTCCTGTCAACAGGCTGTGCTAGGCTGCTCTGTTTAAACAGCAATAATTAAATCTCCCTGCTCTCATTAAAAAAAGAAAGAAAGAAAAAGAAAAAATACAACTGCCTGCTGTTGGTCTATGGAATTACACCGAGTGGATGTAAATTTTAATTTCATGGTGCAAGTGTTAAATTATTGCCATCTAAGCTGTCTGCCAATTCTGGATGAAATCTCACCACATTTTAATAACTCGCCTTTTGTTTAGAATGGAATGAGACTCAGCAATGGCACATGTGTTATGATTTGAAGGGAGGTTTTATGTGCAATTAGAGCCCTGAGAACCACAACAACTTAGCCACATTCAGTTCCCCTAATTGGGCCAAGAGGAAACTATCATTTCTGCAATGATTTGTGTCCTTAACAGCTTTTGAAAACTTACTTTCTTTTCCTAGATTCCTGAAAACACTAGAAATTCAATGGGGAGTGTCTGCTTATTGTCAACATTCCAATTTAACCTTAAATCAGAGCATGCATTCCTATGAATAAAAGCTTCAGGTGAATTTACTGAAGGTTGTCAAAGCTCAGTTTTCATTCATTGGCTTTGCCCAACTATTAAAAGAATGTTTCACATATAAATGGTCCAGATAAATTCCATTCAGGAATTACTGTTTTTGTTTTTGCATGCCTTTTCCAGTAGCCTAAACAGATCCATTTGTTCTCTTCCAAGACAGATAAGTAAACACAAATATGACATGGTCAGGAAATCAAATGACCCGTCTTCAAAATCCGTCAACAAGAAGAAGAAAAGGGACAAAGTGAGTGAGTTAAGTGTAACTTTTAAACACATTCGTTAGAGCTTGACAAGGATTTTTCTAGATTCCCCAAGCCCTTATTATAATTTCTTTGCATCTCAATCTAACCAGTGTAAATTAACTAGCATTTGTAAGACATAACTTAAAAGTGAAGCAGGAGGAGAACACTTTAGTTTGTTTGGATCAATATTTTATTTCAAACTTGGCACTATGACTGCTAGGTTCAAAATTCAATGCATTCCTTGTAGTTCAATTGACTGGCTACTCTGAAGACACTATGCATAGCTATTACTGTAAAATGGCATTAAAACAGAGTGCTGCACAGTCAGTCTGAAATAATCCATACTTGGTTTATCCCATACCCCAGGGTATCCAAAAAGACTACTCAAGGAGCAAATTGGCTTGACATCTCTGTAAACTATTGACTTGTTGAATCCTAGATTCTTTAATCTGAATAAAAATAGCATTTTCAATCTGACTAATATGGAAGAGCTCTGGCTGACTACGAATCAATAATTCCTTAGAGAATACACAATAAGCTAATGAAAGCTTGGTGCCCCAAACCAAGCCTACTGAATGTAAAAAGGGCCCAGAATGGAAATTCAGAGTAAAGATTCAATGTATAGAACCTTAGGGATTAAACCAAGAAGAAAGTATTCAGGAGTTTGAGAATTTGCAGACTCTTAGATTTTACTGGATGGAAAAAATCTCACTGTATTTATGTACTCTTATTATTTATCTTCTTGAATCTAAGTAACCTCAAGCCAATAAATTTAGCTCATGGCTTTTTCAGATTTTCAAGTGTTGTACTTAAAGAGACTTTTTAAATATTATACTTAAAGATAATGCCTGACTTTCACTAAGACACTCCTTGAAATATTTCCCTGGTTTTAAAATTCTAGTAAATCAATTAAGGTATTGTGTCACGTCTGAACTAGCCAAGTAATAGCATCCTAGCTCTCTAATAAAATACTTTGCACATATTTGGCAATCTGTCTTTACTCTCCTGTCCACTTATAGGCACAAAGGAAAATGAGAATGGATGTATATAGATGACAGAATGATAGGTAGCTAGCTAACTGGATATCTAAAGAGAATACATATGTATGCATATATAAAAATATATACATATACTTTTCCCACCTAATATACACAAACACACAGAGTGCATCTATATAGAATGAAGTATTGAGGTAAAAATAAACATGAAATAGTCTATAAAAACTTCAACTCCCAATCAAGTCAATTCTAAAATTATCCAAAATACTGACATTAATAATTAATAGTAATAATTGGCATTTATAGGGTACTATGAGGTAATTTTAAAAGGTTATTCCCATATTATCTGTTTGTATCCTTGCAGCAGTTGGGGGGGGGAGGTGATTGTTACTCTCATTTTACACATGTGAAAACTGAGATAGATGGAAGTTAAGTGACATCTCCAAAGTCACATAGTTACTAAGTTCAAGAAGAAAAATAGAATTCATGTCTTTCTAACTATAGATCCATTGCTCTCTCTATTGCAGTTGACTATAACCATCATTTAATCTACAGCACAACTTATTATATGTCTTTCAATATTCTAAAGATGCCCTACTATTCTTCTCTGGAACAGGAACCATTATAGACTATGCTTCATTCCATCTTCTGTAGGGTAGCTAGTGGTCGCCATAGACAACTTTTCGTGGATGTGAAGTAGACAGTATTAAGATCATTTCTGAGGATTATGATCTGTATAATAATGGACTCTGAGCCACTGAAAGAAGAGACTGCAAAAATTAAATTGAAATTAATAGAATAAAAAAATCTATACTCCTAGGCTTCTGCTGAAGAAAATGTAGTAGTTAAGTAAGTCAATGAATGCTTAAGACTTACACAAAGGTTTTGGCTTTAAGAGATTCATAGAATAAATTGCAAGATGTAGCAATGAATATGCCCTCAACTAAGGTATTGTATGCATATTAATGGCAACAAAAATTGCATAATTGGGACTTAATGCTGAAGAAAATAACTGATAAGAGCAGTAAGGTTAGAAAATGTCATGACCAGCATTTAAGTGATATATTATCAACATGTTTCACCTGATTTTCTTATCAAGAAAAGAGTCATGTTAACCAAGATACAAGCTAAATTGCAAAATAGCATGAGTAAAAGTTTATGAGCAGTTTTGATTTCAAAAAGAGAAGAAATAAATAATAGCAGATAAGTACTAGCAAAAGCTTAGTATGAGAAATAACGAAATCAAGTCATTCCTAAACCATTTAAAGAAGAAACAAAAGAGGGAGATGACAAATTAAATTATATGGAAGTTTCCAGACATCTCTTTGACAATCTGGTCTTATCAATAATGTTGAAACCACATTTATATTCTAACACACACATAAGATGCTAAATGAGGAAGTAAAAACAATACTTTGGGAGAAGAGGAATAGTCACACTCAAAAACACACACACATGCACAAGCAGAAAAAAATTGTGTGAAAGAAGTACCATTTTAAAATGGTGGTGAAGGATCAGTTATATCTCAAAGGACAAAAGAGACAAGAAGAATAAAAAAAGTTCACAAACTATACACACTTACTAAAACAGAGAGAAAAGGCAACCAATAAAGTATTTGCACTAATGACTCATAAGTTTATCTTCTTGGCTGCATAAAATGATTAGCATTTTTACAGATTATTATTTTTAAAATGAGAAATTAGGGGGAAAAGTAGCAAGGGCAAAATGACAAATGTTGGAAATGTTGGGAAAAGAGACCATATGCACTTTTGTTGGAACTGTGAAGTAATCTGACCATTTTGGAGAGCAATCTGAAATTATATGCGGTTATAAAATGGTATATACTTTTTGTCCCAGCAATACCACTGTTAGGCTTATTTCCTAAAGCAATCAGCAATAAAGGAAAAGAATCTATATATTCTAAAATATGTATAGCAACTCCCTTTGTGGTGGCAAAGAATTAAGAATTAAAGAGATGCCAATCGATTGGAAAATGGCTAAAAAATGTTGTGGCATATCATTGTGACAGAATACTCCTGCACTACAAGAAATGATATGGTGAATTTTTTTTTAATTAAAAGCACAGCATGCCTTTTGATCCAGAAATACCACTACTAGGTTTGTAGCCCTAAGAGATAAAAAAATGTTTATATGAAAATATTTATAGCCATGCTATTTGTGGTAGCAAACAATTAGAAAATGAGGGGTTGTCCCTTGATTGGGAATGGCTGAACAAATTGTGATATACAATGGTGATGGAAAACTCTTGTATTATAAGGAATGATGAATTGCTTGATTTCTATATAAACTAGAAAGATCTCCATGAACTGGAGTGAAATGAGGAGAACCAAGGGAACATTTTGCACAATAGCTAAAACATTATGGGATGATGAAATGTAATAAAATTTGCTACTAATAGCAATGCAATGATCCAGGACAATCCCAGTGAAAGAATGCTATCCACATTGAGAAAAAGAACTGTGGGAGTACAAATGCAGAATAAAAACACATGATTTATCAATTGTGCATGATGGTATATGATGATGGCTTTGGTTTTAAAAGATTATTACAAAAATGAGTTCTATAGAAATAAGTTTTGAGTGATAATGCATGTATTATCTAGTGGAAATGCTTGTTAGCTCCAGGAGGGGGAAGGAAAAAGGGGAAGGAGAGAAAAAGAATCATGTAACCATGGAAAAATGCTTTAAAATTAATTAATATAAATAAATAAATAAAATTGAAAGTCCAAGATGAAATTACAAAGAGCAAAATGAGAACCAAGAGAATATTATAAATGGCAGAAATATTGTTTGAAAAATGACTTTTGTGTATGTCTACCTCAAGAAAAAGTACTGATAAACAGAAATAAACAATATGTAGTTTTATATGTTGTATAATAGAATTTTGCTCCCTAGGGACTCTCTTTCCCAGCATCTCAGTTACATATCTACATAACTTACTAATGTAGGAAAGATATGTTTTGTGTAGCTCCACCCTCGTTCTCTTCTGTCTGAAAAGCAGCTGTGGAGGTTGGGTGAGAGTCAGCCAGGAGAATTTTACCCCATGTGTTCTTTACTTAGGCTTTCTAATTTTATTTTTTATTTCTTATATGTCAAGTAATTATTAATAAACCTTATGAAATATAATACTTGGAGTTATTGGATATTAATTTTAATCTTACATTGTTGGCGAGCCAAGAAGAGGTAGAATCCTTGATCTTCTTTTAAGATAGCCTTTGAGTAAAGATAATGAGTTTCTCTCCTGCCCTGGCTTTTCAACCTTTCCTTCTAGGGGATTCTCGTAGGGACCCTCCCATGAGAGGAGCCAAGCCTGATGCCCATCCACTGTGTCTCTTGAACACACTACTCAGGGTTCTTGTGCAAAAGGTAAAGTTTTCCCCCTATATTACTAATAGTTGAGCTGGCACTCGCCCCCTGACTCCTGGCATGGCTATACCCTCCCCCACTTCCACATGGATCTCAAACACACCGTAGTCCTTGAACTGCCAGCTTGCATCTAAGGTGGCTCTAAGATCACTGAGCAGATCTTTACACTCTGCCCACCCTTCCACCCTCCTAGTTTCCCAGCTGATTTTCAAACTGAGCCTGGGTTTGTTTGTTTGTTTGTTTTTCATACTCCTGGCTGAGAGGGTGGGAACTGAGGGGTTAGCCCACAGGGGGATCTCCTGTGCCACCCTCTAGACCCTAAACCTAGCATAACAGGATGGGCATCTATTACTTCAGTAAATTTAAAGCCAAATTTTTGGAAATTAGCCTCTGTTTTCCTGACCCAGACATCAGGTGCCGTCTATATTCTATACTCAAGCACACTTTTGTTCTCCCTGGTGTTATTACCCCCAGGAGGGGAGAGGAAGGAAGGTTACTCTTCCAAACCTCTTCACTTACTCCTAGGCAGTACATACTAGGGTAGTACCATCTGTAGACAGGAGGTAGAATTGTAAGCATGGCCCAGTTTCCTACCTGTCTCAAACAGCTCCTTTCCCAGAGAGCATCACCAAGTTCTCACAGCTCACAGTTTTAGGATTTCTTTTCTTGCTACTATTCCTGGGGGTTCTTATATTGATAAGATACCTTGCAGTTGGTAGCTTGAGTAATCTCAAGATTTAGAAGGTAGATTTATCTCCCTACACCCCCTTGCCATTTTAGCCTGCCTAGTCTATGCAATACATCCAATATGGAGTTCATCAACACTATGCCCAGAGCTAGTATGGGGAACCCCAGTAGTGTGACCAAAGGAATCTAGATGGATAATGATACTTGGGTAGGGAAAGAACCTTAAAGAGTCTGGAGGTGAATCTTAAGACTTTTCAGATTCCACTTCCCTTATTGATATTAACTGTTTCAGTTTGTTCCCCTCCAAATAGTGAAAAAGTCTCGATAAAACAGCTATCAGAATTAGAGAAAAGCATTACTGAATTCATCACTCGCATCCTATCAAAAATATTTTATTTGCTGATTGTTTGTTTTAAAATTTAATTTTTTAAGTTCATGTATCAATCTAATCTAATATCTTCTATGACACTATATCATTTTCAGCTACTTTTTTTTTGGCTACTTAGCTATATGTTCTGTTACTTGTCTTTATATGAACACTCCCACTATGACTGACCTGGAGGAAATACCATTAAAATATTTCAAAAACAACTTGAACAAAACCTTTTTGGTGCCAAAACCATAGGTCCTTATGGATGCTCAGTTTGTCACCAGACCCATTGAGGTCACATGTTGCCTAAATAGTCTTTTGTTCCTTTTTGCCTTTGTTAATTGTCACATAGATGATGATGGACAGACTCCATAAAACTGGTTACAACCTGTATACAACCTTTGGAGAATTTAATGAGCTTAAAATCTTAATTGCTTTTAAGGGGACATTAGAAGTGATTTTCAGAAATCTAGTGGCACCACTACCTCTGACTAATCATTTGCCTACCTTTAAGTTGTTTGTAACAAGGGGTCAGGGGCCATTTAGTAGTTGAAGTGAAATGTAATAGCACTATTGATTTCCCCACCTCTGCATTTATAAAAATGTAATGGATGAGACACCGGAAGTAATTTTCACTAGTGTATTCCTCACCTCCACATTGCAAAGGATGGGGCATGTAAATGTATCCCTTTTAAGGCTATTGCAGTCTCATAACAGATAACCGAGGTTTCCCAAGAGGCTTGGTTACCCTATGATGGGTTATAATCTCATCTTGGAGCAGGGAGGATTTCCCAAGGGGCTTGGTTGCCCCTGGATGGGTTTTTATATTTATAATTCTTCAGCTTCCTTTACCCTTTGCAAGATTAAAAATTACTATCCAAATACTCCAAGTATTAAGTTTTATAAGATTTAATGATAATTACTTGAAGCACAGGAAATAATAGCCTCAGGAAAGAGAAAGTTTCTCAGATCACACACCCAGGAGAGTATGCAGAGCTGCCAGAGAAGCACACCTACCATATTTTACCAGTAAAAGCCTGAAAAAGCCCACAGGGTGGGTTTCAGCAAAATTTATCTCCCAAACATCAGAACACAAAGTGGGGACATAACTTAAAAGGAGGCTAGGTAAATGTAGTTCAGTTGTATCAAATTTCTATTTGCACACCTTCCACCAGAAAGAGCTAGATTCTTGGTGTCATTTTAGAACCAAAAGGTTTTCGTCAGCAGTAGAGAGGTTTTTTTCTGCTCTTTCTGGCCACATTTTGTAATGATGGCATTAATAGTGTTTGCTAGAAATATCTTCATCAATGTTGAAAGATTGGCTAAATTTGGAGAACTTGTGACAAATATTGATGAGCTTTATAGGTTTTTTAAATGTTACACAGCAAATGGGTATAGAGACTCATGAGAATCCTAATAATAGCAGGTTTTTTTGCTATTGTCATTAAATGGGATTTTGTAATTTGGGGGATTTTGGTACTTCTTTGAATGAGCCTTAGCTACCATACTACTGTTTTAAAAAGCTGTTACTTGGTAAAAAATCATATGCACTCAGAGTGTGGCTCATAGCCAAGTTATAAAGGAAACTGATCATAGTTTGGGGTGAGAAACCTTTGTATTGTGCCTATCCTGGCCTACCATAGTGTGTCACTAATTGTGAACTATATATTTTTGATTTTTTAAAAATTTTATTGTTTTTCCTTTTATGTACAATAGGGTAATTGAGTTAATGTCCATTAGCCCTAATGTCAATGTATAACCAAAAACTTTAGACCATGAAATCTGCCATTAATTGTTAAATATTATGGAATTTTGATTAATGATTGTGTCCGATTTCAGAAGAAGGAATCACAAAATAACCACTGCACAGTGCCTAGGAGCAAAAGGTCAAGGAGATCAACCAATTTTGGTGGGATTGATGGGATTGTGTGCCAAGACAGGGGACTTGAACTTATTTTGGGGTTTAAGGAAGTAGCTATTTGCAAAGTCATACGTAGGATTCCCTTGTGCCAGATTCAGACTTCTACCAAGTACTTTAGTTTGGCTGTTATTTTGGTTCTCCAATCTCTGAGAGCAAAGGTAAAATCAGACCAGGGAATGCTATTTCCCTTCTGCTTCAAAATCTACTTCCTTTTCTTTCTTTTAATAAATATTTTGGCGATTTTCTGTAGGCCTGGCTACCAATTGATAAATGCTACATTGTTATAATTGCTACTACAGGCATGTGGGGCATAAATCACTTTAATTGGGCCCTGATTCAAGGACCAGTTATGGGCATATTCCTCCTCACTTAGAATTTTTACACATGAGACTTTGATATTTTATGTTTCATCCACAATTTACTTTTTTTTCTCTTTTATTTGTTTTTTTCTGTTGTTTTTTTTTTTAATTTTCTTTTGACAATTGATTCATATACCTCATAACTCAGCCATGTATCCTGGGGTGATCCATGTGTTGGTCAACATCCTCTTGGGGGGGTGGGGAGAGGATTGTATTATTGTCATAGAATTCTAGATTTATAAAAATGTTTCTTGTTTTATAGTAATTTTAGGATAAGAATCTTGCTACTTCCCTGAATCAAGTAAGTGAACTGTTTGGAAGAAGCTCCATGAAGATGCTTGCAGAAACCACACTGCACCAAAAGATCCAGAATGAAGTTCAGGATGCAGTAAATTAAACTGTGGGAGGTTGAACACATTTATTTTCAATGTACACACTTATGCCAAAGGGGATTGCCCCAAAAATGACTTTTTGTCAATGTGGCTAGCAATCATTAGTTTTGATCTCTTTCTCTTTTATTTCCCTCTTATCCCCAAATTATTATAATTTTTCCTTAGAAACTGCAATATTGTATGTACTTCTAGTCAAAGATTTTTTGAGATATAAGTTGGTTATGTGAAATGATTCAGTGGAGAAACTAGGCATGTAAATCTGGGAGATTTCTACATACTTGTTTCCCAATGGAATCACAGTGGGAATTGTATAATTATAATTCTGCTCTCCAGTGATTCGCTTTCCCAGAAACACAGGTACATATTTATGTAATGTACTAAGGGAAGATACAAGTTTTCTGTAGCTCCAACCTTCTCTCTTCTCCCAGAAATGAGGCTTTGGAGGTTGGGTGAGATTCTTGCAGGAAAATTTTATACCATGTGTTCTTTACTTAGGCTTTCTAATTTTGTTTCTCTTATTTCTTCTACTTCAAGTGATTATTAATGAACCTTATGAAATATACTTGGAGTTATTCAATATTAATTTTAATTTTACAATATACATATATCTTTTCATCAATTTAATATCTTTTCTAGTGCAGGGAAGGGGTTGAAGGAGGAATATACCTGGGAAGTTTAATATAATAAATAAATAAATTTTTTTTCAAAAGGAAATATCTATGAAATTCATACCTTTGAGCTAGCTTATCAATAAACCAAAGACCTACCTGAATAGAACTGCAAAATAATCTTTGAAGAATTAACTAATAATTTAAATAAGTGGAAAGATATTAAATGCTCTTGGCTGAACAAGAGTCATCTAATGAATTCTTTACTTAAATCATTCTCCAGATTTAGCACTATATCACATTAACAAGGTGATGTCTTATTTAATGAGCCAAAATAATAACAAAATTCATATGGTAAAAGAGGACAGAAAATTAAAAGAAAAATATTATTGTAGGAATAAAGTCATTTCCAGTGCTAGCAGGTATCAAATTATATTAAAGAAGTCATTATTGAAATTATTTGGTACAAATTCAAAAATGGAAAAATTGGTCAATGGAATGGACTAGATCAGCAATATTTGGAAGCAAAAATGTACAGGATTCTAGTGTTCAATGAAGTACATTTTACAAAATATAATTTCTTCCTAATCTGATGAAATGCCCTTGATAGTGAGGAATGATAACTCATAACTGAAACTGTGATGGCTAACATAGCACATAGCTCATAGTAATTCATTTATTGTTATTGATATTGATATTGAGGGACTTCTTCTTTTATTAGACAAGAACATCAGTGCTGGATTTTGGCACACACCTGTCATCCTTAGGGCTGGGAAAGCTGTGGTTGGTAGATACTTGAATTCAGGAGTTTCTCGCTGAAATAGTTTTAACACTAATTCGATGTCCACATTCAATTTAGCCCTATTATGGTGAACCCTTGGTAGCGGAGGTTCACCTGGCTGAATAAATAAACAGGCGAGAAAAGTTAAGTAAATTCTCAGGATCACACAGCTAAACGATGTCTGAGGCAGGATTTGAATTAAGGTGTTTCTAACTCCAATTCCAGTTCCTCATCAACTACACAAACTGCCTTCCTTATTAAGCTGTATTTCCCATTCTGAAAACACAGTAATTCTCAAATATGTAATTTTAATAATATATAATTATAAAATATAATAATAATCATAATATTATATGATATATAATTACAATATTAATGCTTTATGAATTTTAAACTTTGCAAATAGTATATTATATTTATAAATTTTGCAAAATAGTATGTTATAAAAAATTAAAGGATACTAGAAGACAATATATTTTAAAATAGTAAAGATAAAATAAATAAGACAAGGGTCATGATACATGATAAAAGATATTTGAAAAATTTTGATTACATAAAACAAATAATTTGGATAAGCAAAGCTGATACAGCTGGAATGAAAATATTAGTAATTATTAAAAAGATTTTAATCAAATATCTAATAAAAAGTCTTCCAACCAAAACATATAGTAATTCATAATTTGAGTCCTTTTTTAAGTGATTGATAATAATAAGAAGAAACCTTAACTTAATCTTTATTACGTGTCAGGCACAGTGATATATGATTTACAGGTATTATCACACATGGTCATCAATGCAATTCTTGGAAGTGGTGTTGTTATTATCCTTATTTTACAGATGAATTAACTGAGGCAAACAGAGGTAGAATGCCTTGCACGGGGTCACATAACTTATCAGTGTCTAATTGGAATTGTCTGCAATTGAACTTAGGTCTTCCTGTCACCTGGGCTAGCATTCACTCTACTGTATTATCTAGGTATTTTACACAGTGAAAGCTGGCCCTCTAAATGATGAAAGAACTTAGTTGTTCATAGTAAACAACCAAATGGAAAATTATCAAAACTATTAGTAATCAGTTAAATACAAATTAAAATACTATGAAGTGTCATATCACACTCATCAAATAGGCAAATATTATAAAACAAGGACATTTTACATAGAGAAGGAAGAGCAGAAAGAGATATATTAATGATTACATTGATTGATAGAAAAATATTTGATAATGAAAAAACTCATTTATATTAAAAATTCTACAAAGCACAAGCAAATAAAAAAAAACTTTTCATGATAAAAATTAGTTTCTTTAAAACAAAAATATGGCACTCCTAATGGAAAAACATTAAAAAATGTTCCAAGAAATAGAGTATTAAATAAAAAATTCTTGTGTTAGCTATTACAGATATACCTTCCACATGATGAGGGTTATATGCACAGCATCCCTACAATCTGGAAAATGGGCACAAAAAAATTTTGGTCCTCCTTTTTTACCAGAAAAGAAGTCTGAATTTGTTTTTGTTTTCTTTTATAGTGTGTTTACAGTACCTTATTGTAAAATGTGGTTTAACTATTTGTTCATAGGCTATATGTAGCCTATGTGTTAACATTTCTAGTCTTTTTGTGTCAATTGCTGACTTCCCCGTTCTTTTCTTGAACTGTAAATTCTTACTTGTTTCAACTTAAAAAAATAAATTATAAATATTTATGATATTAAAATGTATGTTAAAAAAATATATGTTGATATAACACTATAGACATATTTTATGTTTTCTGAGTTTCTGAACTTTTTTCTGTGTCATCTACTGGCCTTTATATGTCATCTCCTGCTCCACAAAATTCCCCCAAATCTTCAATGTCATTTTTAATGCTAATTCAAAAGATATTAAAATCATGATGGCGAAAGTTACAGGGTTGAAGGGACCCTTATTTCATATTGTTCTATATATAATCTTGAGAGCAGTAAGACAAGAAAATATTAAAATCATAAACAAAAAGGAAATTCTTTATTCACCATTTAATAGATTATTTTTAAAACCCTCAATAATTAAAATCTAATTGAAACAATTGACAGTTTTTAAAAAGTTGTGGAATACAGGGGAAATACACAAAAATAAAGAGCCTTCCTTTATAGCAATAACATGAGTAGGAGGAAATAACACGAAAGGTAAGCTTCATTCAGTAAAAGTATGAGGTGCATAAAAATATCTAAGAATCTGTCAAATGACACTAAACATATACAAAACTAATTATAAATATCCATCGATGTTTTATATCAACTTTAACATTAAAAACATTTGCCATATTTAGTGCTCATGGCATGGCCTCATCAACATTAAGAAAATAACTATCCTACCTAAATTTTTACTTCACATATTTTTATGAATTTATTACTGCATCAAGAAAATTATAATGGCAATATGTTTTTATAGAGACAAAATGATAAATTAATTTTGAGGAGAGAATGGTTTTGCAAATGAGAAATAATGAAAAAAATAATGGAAATGGAAATGTATCTCTCACTATCAAATTATATAGTAGTAATCATAATTTTTATTGGCTAAAAAATATCAAAGTCAATCAATGAGACAGACTGAATAAAGAAAATTAAACTAGATTTTCAAGTGCCTGAAAAATCCAAAGGAAAGGGAAAGAAGATAACAAGCAATTTTAAAGCACAAACTATGTGTCAGGGACTGTGCTAAGATCTTTACAAATATTATCTAAATTATTTTATTTATTTATTTTTTTAAAACCCTTACCTTCCATCTTGGAATCAATACTGTGTATTGGTTCCAAGGCAGAAGAGTGGTAAGGACTATGCAGTGGGGGTTAAGTGACTTGCCCAGGGTCACACAGCTAGGAAGTGTCTGAGGTCAAATTTGAACCCAGAACCTCCCATCTCTAGACCTGACTCTCAATGCACTGAGCTACCCAGCTGCCCCCTAAATATTATCTAATTTAATACTCACAACAGCAATGGCAGATGGGTACTATAGTTATCTTCATTTTATAATTGAGGAAACCAAGCCTGAGAGAACAAAACTTCTGGGAAAAGTGGACAGCAATATTACAGAAATTAGACTTTGACCAGGATCTTGCACCAAACATCAAAATAAACTCCAAAAGGAAACCTGCCATAAATATAAGTGGTCGCACCATAAATGACTCAGAGAAGAAAGGAACAAATTATCTTTCAGGTCTATGGATGGTGGAAACATTCATAAATGTTATAGAGAGATAACAAGCAATAAGGGACAATTTTGATTATATCAAAATAAAAAGCTTTTATACAAGCAAATCTGAGAATTAATTAAACCTAGTTAAAAACAAGTAAAACAAGCAACTGTGGAAAAATGTAACATTATATGAAGTGATGCAGTATAAAGTAGGCAGAATCATAACAATATTATTGAAAATAATAACTTTGTAAGATTTAAGAACTCCAATCAGCAAGTGATAAAAAAAGGGGGAAAAATACTTTCCAACTCTCCTGTCAAAGAAATGGAGAACCAAAAAATCAGAAAAAAAAAAAACATACAATTTTGTAAAAAATCAAAATTGGAATTTGTTTTGCTAGACTTTGTAGCTTTAAACTGAGGCTTTTATTTTTCTGTTTCCTTTTTTTTCATTTGATCAATGGCAAAGGGATGGATAGTGAGAGTGATTTTTCTTAGGGAAAAATGTGATTGGGTCACAAAGAAAAAACATAATACAGGTCTCAAATAAGACAACTTCATGCTATGCCAAGGTTTCTGCTGCTGCTGCCAAAAACTCCCCTTTCTGCTGGCCATACCCAGTCCCCACTTCTTCCTCATCCAATATTCTGTCATTATCCTCCTACCACCTGAAAGCAGTTAGTCAACAATCATTTATTAAGTGTCAGGCACTATAGTAAGCTCCGGAGACATTACAAGGCACAAAACATGACCTTTGCTCTCCAAGCTGAGATTTCTAAGGGGGAGACATGACAGGAACATAAATATGTACATAAAGATGCATACAAAATAGAAGGAAGGCAATCAGATTGAAGACAATAGTGAGTTTGAACATTAATCTTAAAGGAAATCAGAGATGCTGAAGAGTCAGAAGGGAGAATATTCCAAGGATAGGAGGGAGCCAGTGCAAAGACAGAGAGGGTGGTGAGATTATCATGTGTGAGGAAAAGCTCATAGTATAAGACAGAGGAGAATTTTTAAAAGACTGGAAAGGTAGGAAGAGGTCAGACTGAGAAGGATTTTAAATGGCAAATAAGGGACTTTATATCTGATTCTGGAAATAACAAAGAATTTACTGAGTAGGGCAATAGGAGTACATGGTCAGAACTGTACATTAGGATAATCCCATTGGCAGCTAAGTCGAGGATGGGCTGCAGTGAGGAAAGGCTAGAGGCAGAGAGAACAGTCTGTCTCGAATAGTCGGGCATGAAGCAATGAGGTCTCACAGCAAGGTGATGGTAATGTCAGAAGAGAGAATGGAATAATACAGGAAATATAAAGAGAAATGACAAGGTTGGACAAATTCAATATCTTGGTTGAATGTGAATGGAGAGTAGAAGATGTTAGTATGGTTGCGAGCCTGGATATTTGGTGCCTTCAACAGTGACAGGAAAATTTGGAAAGATGCAAGGTTTAGGGGAGGAAAAATCGAAAGCTTCTAATGTACTTCTCCTCTTGAGTTTGGATCAGATTTTACCTGGGCTTTCTGTTCTATAAACTGCCTTCCCCATCTGAGAAACGTTCATCTATATTATACTACAAACTATAATATTGATTTATTAATGAAGGGATAAGATTTCTCCCCTGAAATATTAATTCACTTCCTCCACTATTCTCCTCTAGATTTTTCCTATTATGCTTTTATTCTTTAACCCATTGATGCTTTCTCTGCCTTCTCACTACCAGAAAATGTAAGAATTTAAAATATTTTATTGATATATTTTGTTTTCTATGAGCTTACATTTTCAAATATATCCCTTACCTAGCCCTAGCCAAGGAGTCATTCCTTAATTAAAAAAATAAATTAGAGGGGAAGAAAAAGCAGTAAAGCAAAACCAACCAAAACATCAACTCTACCTAAAAGCACAAGCAATATTTTATACACATAGCCTACCCTGGTCTCAATTCAGTCTGCAAAGAAGGGATAAAAGTACATTTTCTAAACTCTCTTTAGTATTAAGCTTGATCATTATAATCTCTACTTATGTATTTTCTTGTTGTTCCTTCAGTTTGTATTACTGTACCAATTGTATGTACTATTTTCTCACATTAACTATTATGGTAAAGAGAGAGCTCACCCAAAATACCACTCATACTCTGATTTGTCCAGCATTCCTCTCCCTTGCTTTATAATCTAAAATGGTGAAAACTTATCTTTATTTTTTCTGTTTTAATTCTTAGCCTATTGAGCAGGATTCAAGAAATTCAACACGTGAGAGGGCAATAGAATTAGGCAAGAGAAACTTTATGACTTTAGTATACTAATATTAAAAAACAAGCAGCATTTAGTCAGTCTGACTCTCCTGCACATTCAGATTCCTGCAGAAGAAACAACAACAATAACAATAACAACAAATTCTTAGCTCCTTTCCTTAGAACCATAGAGACTTACTATATTAGACTGAATAAATCATATTTTAAATATGTATGGTATTTTACCAGTTTTTTCTTAACCTAGGAAAGGATCCCTTCCTTAATGGACACTATTTGGTTTCTTCATTGAATTCTATTCCTAAGTCTCATCATGGAGTGAAGGTCACCTTGGACTCTCCAATAGAGTAGTCTATTTTTCCTTTGAGCATTTCCCCAAAGTGATTCTTGTTTATTTTAATCCTTATGTCTTCTATATAAATACATATCCCTGAGTTAAAAGTGTAATCTGTGTAAATTATTGGGTATAGTCCAGCAAAATGTACTATGGCTACTTGTCTAAAATTTTTCACCCTTTTAGAATAAAAGTTATGAATCCATGAAAGAGGAGTCTAGTTCTGGTAGAAAACATGAGAAATCTTCTGAACGTATCTGGTTAAAAGAGATTGAAATACAACCATTCTGCCCCTCTGCCTCTTGGAATCACTGGTTTCCATTTTTAAAAAAATCTGTTTAAATAGCACTACCTGGAAAAAGACTTTCTCACCACTGCTACCACCCCACCATGACCCTAGCTGCTACTTACTTTGTTCTAATCTGAGGTTGACTTGTGTCTGCCAATAATTTACTTGGGTTTTTGTTTAAGATGATACCAAGGAGATACAAGCAATGATAGACCCAGCCAAGTTGGAAACATCTGGCAATGATCTGTCTGTTTTCGAAGAGTCAGTGTACTTACATTCAGTGAGGCTCATCAGGGGGTTGACCATAAGGTCAAAATGTTTTGTTTTGCTTTATTTTTGGTCAGAGGAACTCATAAAATTATGTGCTAATTTATGGAGAGAGCTACAATTTATGTCAATGGATTCCTGCACAGATAGAAGAGTAGATTTTTGAAGGATCTCTGTAGGCAATGGATATCTCTAAAAAATGATCATTTGTTGAACCATGTTTTGATCCCAATGCCATTAAGTAGATAGGATTGGTTTTTTGCTTGAAACCTGAGATATATCTATAAATGCCTGTAATAGATAGTAATGGATTATTAAAATTGGTTGAATTTAGTACATATTCTGATCTACAATCCCATTGGATTGAGATTAACTGCCTTCTTCCTGTTCTCAGAAAACCCTGGACTAATTAGGTTATCTAATACATTTTTAAAGCCACTGGACTGATTCCATAACAGGAAGACTGTTGTAGCTGGTGACACTTATGAACTCTGATCCAAGACAAAGAACTTAGTTGAGTAAATTCATTGAATGCTAAAAACAATGAAAAATAATTGTTAATAATGTTGCTGATAATCCAAAATGAACTTAAATCCCTAGTATTAGTTTATTTTATTAAAACATACACCCAGAAGTCAGTTCCCTTTTTACAGAATCATTCCAAATATATTTGATTAGGCTTTTTTCATCTGCATGTGGTATTTTACCCAATATACATGCTATCTTACCAGAGCCCTCAAAATAGCTTCATAATTCTCTGCAAATGGAGTTGCCAAAAGCTGAGCCAGAATTTTGATGTTTCCATTAATAAAAGATATTTGCCTGCAGGAGGTACAGATTTGTGATCTCAGTATCCAGAGTTTAGGGGCAAAGGGAAAACGGCTTGAATCTGTACAATGATTAAATGTGTGTTCAGAAAGGGGAGCTCTAAAGTATCTATACAGATCTAACAAGACCTATTTGGACCCGGGGCTTACCCCTGCAGGATATTTTTGATAGAGTCATAGATTCTGACACAGATAAAGCTATCTGTTCCCTCTTGTCAATATGTAGCTATGGTAGCTTCAGAATTGAAAATAGTGGGGCTGAGGATTAGTGCATAGAGCAAACCAGGAATGCACTGAGACCATTTTACTTTAGCATTGAAGATTTTCTGATTCAAATTCAGTGGAAAGAAAGCGAGAGCAGAGCACAGAAATAAAACCTTAAACTAGTAAGGACTATACCTGTCCAAATGAAAGCATACTGAATCCCACGTAAAATGAGGTCAAGTAGCAAATGCCAGCATATGATATAATATTTGTAAAACGCTTAGCTGGCACATAGGAGGAGCTACATAAAAAGTTATTATTATTATCACATCAATCCAATATTTATGATCACATCCAAAGATTTTTTAAATACAGATTTTAATTCTTTGCTTTAGTAGACAATGTCTAACACTGACAGTAAAATGTAATACAAATATAAAATAATATACATAAAATAGCAAAGGAACCCAAAAATATTATGTTACTTTCTAGTTTAATCATTTTAATACATATACTGTTACAAATGTACAAATTTCTTCTTTAAAAATAGCACTAATGATTTGAAGATGATAAAATCTTTTCAGAGATTCAAATATTTCTCATTTACTAAGTAGGAGATCACTAGTAACTTCCTATATAACTAAAGAGACTAATTAATACAGTATACTCATTGTGGGAAGTTATAAACTGGCCTCTGGAATTAAAGAACTAACTCCTCTCAACAGATCTTTTTTCACAGTTTAGTTTGAAGGAAATTCATCTTTATCATTTTTCTCTCTTTTAGACATCGATAAACCCATCAAACTTGAGTAATAACAAGTGGGTTTCTATTGTTCAGATATTGGTTATGAAAGACCAAATTTCAAATTATTCTGACAGGTCAAAGATGGGCAAATGGTGTTAAACTTTATGCTAGTTTATATTATTATAATTATAAAATGATTTAAGATGGGGAAGTTTGGGGATGCTTGATGACAACTGAATCCAAAATCAAATCTAACTCACTTAATTTTACAATCTGAAAAAGTAAAACTTAATTGTGAATTATTTTCATCACATACATCATAAGCATGCCTGATCTGTGAGGCTACAAATAGAAAGATTTCAATGTTTAAAGTGGAGGAAAGCATAAGGGAGGCAGAATAATATAGTAGATAGAACATTACATTGCTACTTACTACATGAGTGACCCTGAGCAAGTTAATGCACTTCTAGTTTGCTCATCAGTAAAATGAGAAGACTGAAATTGGAGATTTCTTAAATGGTATCCAATTCTTTATTTATGATAACAATAAAACTGGTTCATTATATCAATACTCCTAATAACTAATTGTATGACTCTGTACACATCACAACCTTTTCTATTATCTATAATATTTCTGTTATGAGTCCTAAGATTCCTTCTAATTAATGTGTAATAATAGGAGTCAAATTAACTATAGCTACATAACAGCAAAACAAGTTGCCCATTCAATTTCATAAAATTCATTTAAGACTGCCAAGTCAATCAGTGCATACTTGTTGAGTGTTATGTGCAAAGTGCTGGGTACAAAATAAACCAGAGCAGTCAAAAAGCTGAACTTTCCAACTAGACTGGCAACAGATAGTTTCTTGAAATTTCAGTCACCTTTCATAAGTGAATCTTCCAATAAAACCTTGAGAAAATTTACATAAAAAGTCCAATAAGAAGATGAATCTATGTAAGGCATCCATTATGCTTTACAACTGGATAGATATCCACAATGATTTGTGTATTCCTTCTAATAATGCAGGTCATAGCCCATCCATGGCTGCCCATCCTATGATAATCTAATGCACATCCTCCCAAAAGTTCGCCAGAAAAGAGTCCTCCCAACAATTGGGAAATTTTCCTTTCTCCCTACATTCTAAGAACATCAGTAGAACAACTGGCCATCTATTATCTCCTCTCTCACAAAATGACTATCCCATCTTGTCCTTTTGCCATCCAACTCCTTGATAACAACCTTTCTTCCTTTTCTTCAGAAGTCTTTGTTGATTATATGCTTCAGTCTGTTCATCTCCAAGATGGATATCTCCATTGGCACTGAACAATATGTCAAATAAGTACTAATGCAAATAGATCTTCATCAGGGTGGCTAAAACTACTCCCATCTTTAAATTCTTCCTCTATACTAAAATGTAGGGAAAAGTTAAGGCAGAAATAAACTTCAAGTTATAACTAATATAATGATTTCCTATTTGATCTCCCTATTTCAAGCCCCACTCTGCTCCAAATCATTATTTTATTATATGACCTATATGGTCATATAATACACTCCTAACCCCAAAACATCCAAAACACACCAAATCATTATTTTATTATATGACCTTACAAAACATCCAAAACACACCTGCACAAAATTTCAAATATTTTCTTCACTGTAGGAGAAAATAGATGTATCCCTTCTACATCACAGGGGTAAGGAGCACAGAGCACCCTGATCTGGAAAATCTGTGTAAAATTATTGATCCTCCTTTCATAACAGAGAAGAAGTTTGATTTTTTATTTTTCTTTCATAGGACCTTTAGAGTATCTTAGAGTAAAATTATATATAACACTCCAAAAATTTATGCATTTATAACTTACTAAATTTTTATAATATCTTTACTTTTCTCTTTATGTCATCTGTTGGCTTTCACATTCTTTAAAAAAATTTTTTTTAACTTTTTACTTATTTGGACTTTAAAAAGAAATTATTTGTATTTATTGTATTAAAAGATAAAATATGTTGATAGTGTATTATACTAGATATACTTTATGCATTTGTAAGTTTATAAACTTTCTAAACTTTATCTATATCATCTGCAGTTTTTGCAAAACTCCAAAAGAATTCCCATTGAATTTCTTATGCCAATCCTTGATATAAGGAAACTTCAATTGGGAAAGTTGTGACATGGAAAATAGACTTCTTGTGGTTTCACACAAATGGCAGTCCACCTCTGAGTCTTTGTATTAACTTTCCCTCATGACTAGAATGTAATCTCTCTCTTCTAACTCTTGGAATCCTTGAGAGCAGTGAGTGTTTTCACTTCATAACCCGAATGCTTAGCAAATTATCTAGCACATAGTAGAAAAATAATAATCTTTAAAAAATACTTATTAATTGATTCAGCTGTTCAGCTACCATTTTTATACTGAAGTACTCCAAATTTACATCTCTAACTTTAATCTCAACATCAGTATTATAT
Source organism: Monodelphis domestica (assembly GCF_027887165.1). Taxonomy (NCBI): domain Eukaryota; kingdom Metazoa; phylum Chordata; class Mammalia; order Didelphimorphia; family Didelphidae; genus Monodelphis; species Monodelphis domestica. Next base: position 248,716,776 of record NC_077231.1, read on the forward strand.
TTCCAGCTGACTGCTACATTTTTTCTCCAGCTAGAAAAATTCACTCTTTGTTCCATATACTGCTCTATTCATTTATCCATCAGTAATGACTCTGACATCCCTACCTCTTGGCCAATCTAATCCCTGATCTTCTTCACATCCTAATTGACTATCCAATCTACTAAAAAGCTTTCTCATCTCTGAGTCCCTGTAAAACTCAACAGCTAGTACAATGCATTCTGGCACCTAATTATAGATATATCAATATCATTTTTACTTACATATTTATTTTTAAGAGAATAAAAACTTATTGAAAGCAAGGACTGCCCCACTTTTTTCTTTGCTTGTCCATCATCTAATAATGCTTGATGTACAGTAGGTGCTTAATAGATTCTTGTTGACTTTCTTCTGAACTAGACTTCTAGCTTATGATGGGCAGGCATTTTGTCTTTGAAATCATGGTACAGAAAGCATTAGTATCACCCAGTGAATTGTTGAATACTTACTGATTTCATAGCTGTATTATGAGGTTTGATGTTCTATGAAGTTTAGACCATCCATCTATTCAACAAATAATTAAGTACATATTTTGTCTAGGGAAGCTTAGTATGTACTACTGGGAAAATAAGACATACCCTAAGACAAAACTATTGGACAGAGTCTATCTGTGGAGGTATAGAGGGAGGAAGAAAGAATCCATTCTCTCCTAAATAATAAATATAATGAATAAATAATAAATAAAATAAAAATATTCTCAAGTCAAAATATAAAGAGAAGAAAAAAGGAAGAACAATAATCAGAAAAAGAACATTCTGCTTAGTCACCATATGCATTTTCTTTCAACTGAATACCCTAACACACACACACACACACACACAAACACATGTGCGCCCACGCATGCACACGAAGAAACAGAACGTTGTAGAATGATGGGAATTATATCAGAAATGTGCATTTTCATCTTCCATGTCACTGTAGCTATTATTCACTAGCAGCTTAATTGTAACTAATTAGGATCTACTTGGCTACAGAGACACCATTAAAATCCTCTGCTATTTTTCCTCCCTTGATGCTCACAGTATGGGCTTATGTGTATTGGGATCTCAGAAAGTGTCTATCCTATATTCATTTTCAATTTTTGTTTTATTCCTCTTCCAAATTCATCCTTTTTCTATATTAAGCAAGGGCATATTTGAACCATTAGCCATTTTCACTGGCAGGGTAACCACTAAATCTACCCAAGACAGGACAGAACCCATCATTTGCCTTAGTAGCTCTGAGTAATTGGATGCTAGCCAGAGGGTATCCATTTGGTCTATAATTAGGTCATTTCTTTCTCATCCCCTCTGAGTGTGTATAATTATAAATTAATTTGAAATCCCACTGTGAGAAAAGAAATCCAGGGTAATATAACAGGAAAAGACAAAAGCTGCAGGAAGTTTGTCTTTAAAAACATTTTCTATGTTTACTTCAAAATCCAAAGCTAAAAATATAGCTTTTAATTCTAATGTTTATTTCTCTAAGTAGGACCTTTAGAAACGATGGGTTTAAGAGAAATTTCTGACATTTTTTAAACTTCTGCTGAAGTCTTAAACTCTTTGACATCTTTCTATAGAATCTGCCCAAAGAAGATTAAAACTATTCTTTAAGGAAATAGACAAGAGGCCTCTCCTTTACTTGTGTTAAAAGGTGTGGTTTCATGCAGGTCTTGACAAGATGACTTGTTATGTTCTACATTATTCATTCTTTATAGGTGTCAAGTTTTAGTTCTTCTTTACATTTGCCTTTTCCGCTTTTCACAACAACAGTGTTGTGTGTTATACTGGGTGAGATAAAACATTTTTTTAAGAAATCCTGTCTCACTGTATATACTCCAGTAGTTGTCCTTTTGATCTCTTTGTCTGCCTTGTGCTTTTGGCAACTTCTATTGCACTGACATTATCCCAAGACCAGAGTCCAATGAATTAGGCTGCATATTTTCATCAAAGATGATACAGGTAACAACATGCATTTCTATCAGTAGAGTAAATTCAACCAATCCATGGAAGCAATGTTTTGACTTGCTGGACTTCCTGTTCCTGTCAGGGAATATATGTGACTTTACCTTCCTTAGCTATCTTTTAAGAAGCCAGAGAGAAGGCCCCAGGTGTTGCCTAAGCGATAGAAGTTACCTAAGCTAAGAAGTCACTCTCATGGCAAGTAACTGACGTTATATAAAGGCACCACAAAAAATGAAGAGTACGCTCTGATGTGGGAGTAACTGAGACTATCTGATTTTGATTTTCTATCCAGGAATATAACAAAGAATAGTCTTAATTTTTAACATTTAAATCTATTAATTACATTAAAATACCCAGCTATCTTCTTCCTTTCTTCCCCTCCTCCCATTAGAGGAGGTATCATTTGACAAAGACATATATGTGTTTATAAATCTATGGCTTGTTTATTTCTATTTATTGATTCTATACTTTCAAAAAACAGTCTTTAAAGAGGGTAAAATGGGCCACATGTCATTTAATGATTAAAATATTTAGAGTAATAGAAACAAAAATCAGAATGTTCTTTTACAAAGAGCCAAAGTTAAATATATCTTAATGTCCTCTTTTTGCTCTGCCATGTGGCAAAACTTGACAATCATTTATAAGAAGTCATAGTGGAAAAATTCATCATTTGGGGAATTTCATTATGCTAGAAAATGTTGCAGAAAGCACAAAACTTTTCTCCCCCACAATATCTGCCAGTCTGGTTAATTGCATCCTAATTCAAAAACATTTTGTTAAAATGAGCAATAACATGCTAGCCTGTTTGTAATTCAGAAGGGTATGTCTACCCACAGAATGTGCAAAGATAGTTGAGTCCATCAGGGAATTCTTCAGTTTGAAACAACAAAAACCATTCTAAACTACCAAATTTATATCTTAATTTGTGTTTATTTGGAAATTAAATATAGCCAAAAAATGTCATTGAAATAATTTCTATTATCAAAGGCTTTAGGCTATCAACAAGATTTTAAGTGTTTAGAACAAGAATGAGAGGGGGGAAATCAATAATTATAGAGCATTGCAAAAATCATTTAAATTGGCTAAAGTTTTAGTGCCTTGTAAAAGTCACAATTAGTATCACTATTGAGTTGGTTGGACTTTAATTTATAAATGACACAAACAAATTTTATGAAAAATAAACTTAAACTATTTCCTTCAAAACATTACCAATCCTTATTTACAACATAAAAAAGGTCATGAACATTTTTATACCTGCCTTCTGGGAAATAAAAAGCCTTCAATAAATCATTTCTTTTTCTAACCCTCATAGTAGCATGGACAGCTATTAAAACACCCAAATGTGCCAGTTGGTCAAAGTTTCTCTTACAAGGCTGGTATGTCTGAAGAAATGCTTTAATAACTACAAAAGATGGTTTGCTATTTTTTTCTTAGGTGTTCAGACCAAATAGAAATTTTCTTTTATCTCCTATATTACTGTGAGTTCTGGCCTTACCATGGCTGTCACATCTGGTTTCTCAACCAGCTGCATCAATGCCACCTGTGTGTCACTGAATATCATGTGGCCATCTCCTACAACTAAGTCCTTCAGAGTAGCCAGACTATCAGTCATTCAACTGGTGGATTATCCAAGCTTGTTGTTTCCCTTTCTCCCGCCTGCTGTCTGCCTTTTGACAGTTTCACTGATCATTAACACCTCCACCAAGTGTGTGAAGAAAAAAAAAACTAAACAAAGAAATGAAATTCAAACCAATAATTCTCATTAAATGTTTCTGAGGAAGACATTAAAATATCTGGCTCATGAGAGAAGTTCCTTGCATGCTTCTGTTTAATTAGCTGCAAATTTCAGTTATCTACATCCCTTGGACTTTATTGGCTGGGTAGCCAAGGGTTTTGTAATCAAATTACCTCTTATCTAAGATTTAACTTACTGATGATAAGGCCCTGCCATACCAATGGAAAATACACTAATTGCTACTACTCAAAATAATAATATTGCATTTAGAATCTCTGGAAGATGCTTTGTTTTCTCCTAGTAGACATCATCTCCAAAGCATCTCATGGGGTGCTTAGCACATGCTAGACAAGTAACAGGCAGAAGGAACTTTAATATATAAATGAATATTGAATCACATAAAATATGTGTGTATATGCAAATACACATACATATGTACATAGAATATAATTATACACATAGGCACATTCATACTTTTTATTGATCTTCCCTTCTTGGATTTGGCTACCATTCTAAAAGTGAATTCCTTTTTTCAAGAGTAATACATACCTACAGCTCTTTTTATGCTCAAGTATGATGAAATTTTTAACCAAGAATTCATTTTAATTCACTGTATTTTAATAAGACATTCAGCACCTAAAAAGCAATATGGCAATCAGGCAGCCCTAACATATCACATCCCCCCCCCAATGATATAATTGGGAATACTTAATATTAGATATCACAACTATCCCCATCTCAGTGCCACCTGTGCCCCCAAATTTCTGATTTGGTCTCGTCTGCAGTGTTAGAAAAGCTTCCCCTTATTAGTGACTGAGGGAAGAGCACGACCTCCTCCGGGCTACATCAGGAGTCTTGCAAACAAGAAAACCCTACAGGCTTGGGAAGCTAGAGATTGAGACATAGATCCAGTATGAGGTCAGGAGAATTCATTAACTGGGCAGAATGGCATAGCCAGTGTTAAGCAGGGACAGCTGGGTTTAGAGCAAAAGGCTAATTACTCCAGGCACCAAATCAATCTCCTGATAGATTTGTTGCTAATTAATTTTCTCTTCTTCATTTTCACATATCTAGACAGTGATTCGGGAGGCCATGGTTTACCCTAACAGAATGATTTCTGTCCCCTTCATATTTGGCTCCTGCAACCCTCTCCAATTTTGTCAATTTTATGAGCCAATTGCACATCTCAACATCACTTTTCCTGAAGGTAGCTTCCCTGGGCCATCTCCATGGTCCTGACCTTGGTAAGACCTTTCACAAAAAGACTTGGGGCAACAACTGCAACCACTTAAAAATAACAAAATTAGACCATAATAGTAACGGGATTTCTTTAGCCGCTGCCTTCCTTTATTCCCACCTCAATTAGAAAGGAAAAATCAGAGTATTATAACTGGTATCATTCTCTAACTGGTTATTCTTTGTCTATATACAGAAGAGGTCAAATTGACAAGACATGTTTTGGGGAAGGATGCTAGTGATAAAAATACTGGTGAAGGTTAATACCCTAATCATATTTGAAAAAAAAGCTGGAATGCCCCAAGAGTCACTTAGGGACATAAGAGGACATTATGATTCTGCTGGGCCACCTTCACAAAAATAGATTTGTGTATCTCATATAAAATTAGGGTAACCATCTCTTCTAAATACATAAAAATGATGTAAACCATCATTTTGACATATTTTCAAGAAAAAAAATATCATTATTAGAGACTCTTGAAATTAAGGGTAAAAGTATAAGATTGAGTGTTTAAGATGTTCCACTCCTCCCCCCTCCCTCCCCCATCCCTCAGCAACAAACAGTTACCTACAAACAGAAGAATAACTAACTTACTGGCTGGTACTTTTCACCAAGAAGTTTTCCGTGTCTGTTGGTTTGTTTCTGGACAACACATGACTGTTCTTGGACTCATTGTGGAGTGGATTAATGGAGTGCCTAAGCATACTTGCCTTTCAACTGTAATAACACGGTTTTGGATTCAACCTGGACTGAATTTACCTCTGAGGCAGGGACTGCAAACCAACCCAGATCAGCTGTAGGTCTGGGATTAGAAGGGGTTGGAAGGTGGAGCAAGGACTTAATTAAAATGTGTGTCTGCAGACCTGCTGAAAAATAAATGTGTGTTCTTAAGCTCCCAAGTGCACATGCTGCTTGCTGGAAAGCAGGCACAGTCAGCTGAATTGGGCACTGTGGTCTAATGAGTTCACTTGGTCACATTGGTGAAATTGTATACGGCATAACATCAGATTTGATAGTATTACTTCTCATCTGGGACACATGGCAACTGGGGACACAAGAACTCTCACCAAAGGACCAAATCCTATCCTGAGGGTGGCACTAGCACAGATTTACCATAAAAGCTTGATCTGGGATTATTTGTCCACATCAGCAGCCCTGTCAGGACAAACCCCATTTTCTAGACCAAATCCTATTTGTATCACTGTACATATCTTAGTGCACACTTCTGCTGCCCCCAAACCCTCACGGTATGCTTTAGACTGAGATGGGTGTCTTGGGAGAAATAAAGGTGCAGAATATGCCATTTTCCCCCACTCTGCAAGTTCTTGTTAAATGTTTATAATAGCAAAAATAACTATACCAAAAGAAATGGTGCACTTTATTACTCATTTTACTTCTCTCCAGACATAGTTGCACTACTATGGGAACAATGGTTTTTGTACTTTTTTTTTTTTAATATATTTTATTTGATCATTTCCAAGCATTATTCGTTAAAGACATAGATCATTTTCTTTTCCTCCCCCCCACCCCCCATAGCCGACGCGTAAGTCCACTGGGCATTAGATGTTTTCTTGATTTGAACCCATTGCTTTGTTGATAGTATTTGCATTAGAGTGTTCATTTAGAGTCTATCCTCTGTCATGTCCCCTCAACCTCTCTATTCAGGCAGTTGCTTTTTCTCGGTGTTTCCACTCCCATAGTTTATCCTTTGCTTATGAATGGTGTTTTTTTCTCCTGGATCCCTGCAAGTTGTTCAGGGACATTACACCGCCACTAATGGAGAAGTCCATTACGTTCGATTATACCACAGTGTATTAGTCTCTGTGTACAATGTTCTCCTGGTTCTGCTCCTCTCGCTCTGCATCACTTCCTGGAGGTTGTTCCAGTCTCCATGGAACTTCTCCACTTTATTATTCCTTTTAGCACAATAGTATTCCATCACCAACATATACCACAGTTTGTTCAGCCATTCCCCAATTGATGGGCATCCCCTCGTTTTCCAGTTTTGGGCCACCACAAAGAGCGCAGCTATGAATATTTTTGTACAAGTCTTTGTGTCCATTATCTCTTTGGGGTACAGACCCAGCAGTGCTATGGCTGGGTCAAAGGGTAGATATTCTTTTGTCGCCCTTTGGGCATAGTTCCAAATTGCCCTCCAGAATGGTTGGATCAGTTCACAGCTCCACCAGCAATGAATTAATGTCCCTACTTTGCCACATCCCCTCCAGCATTCATTACTTTCCTTTGCTGTTATGTTAGCCAATCTGCTAGGTGTGAGGTGATACCTCAGAGTTGTTTTGATTTGCATCTCTCTGATTATAAGAGATTTAGAACACTTCTTCATGTGCTTGTTAATAGTTTTGATTTCTTTATCTGAGAACTGCCTATCCATTTCCCTTGCCCATTTATCAATTGGAGAATGGCTTGATTTTTTGTACAATTGATTTAGCTCATTATAAATATGAGTAATTAAACCTGTGTCAGAGGTTTCTATGAAGATTTTTTCCCAATTTGTTGTTTCCCTTCTGATTTTAGTTATATTGGTTTTGTTTGTACAAAAGCTTTTTAGTTTGATGTAGTCAAAATTATTTATTTTACATTTTGTGATTCTTTCTATATCTTGCTTGGTTTTAAAGCCTTTCCCCTCCCAGAGGTCTGACATGTATACTATTCTGTGTTTACCCAATTTACTTATGGTTTCCTTCTTTATGTTTAAGTCACTCACCCATTTTGAATTTATCTTGGTGTAGGGTGTGAGGTGTTGATCTATTCCTAGTCTCTCCCACACTGTCTTCCAATTTTCCCAGCAGTTTTTATCGAATAGTGGATTTTTGTCCCAAAAGCTGGGATCTTTGGGTTTATCGTATACTGTCTTGTGCTTTTTTTTAACCTAAGAAGAATATTTTTAAAACATCACTAAAATACCTCAGAATTGGATCAATGGTGAGAACACCCTTCCCTCCTCTATAAAGAGGTGGTGAACTCTGCAGAAAGAGTATGGCACATGTTATCAGATAAAGTAATTGTTTCCATTGGTCTTAAAACAAGGAAAAGGCAGCACAGCACACTGTAGGAGAGGCTGACTTAAAATCGTTCCTTTTAGTAACTCTCTGGTCTTCATTTCTTCATCTGTATAATTGAGGCGAAATGCTATCTAAGGTCCTGTCCAGAAAACAAAGATCTGGGTGTTATGATCACCCTCCCCTCCAATGGAATTCTTTCCCTTAAAGAAAAGGCAGTTAAACAACTTTGAAGGAAGGGAGTTCTGATGAAACAGAATGTCTACAGCACCAGAGTCCAAAACAACCACAATTGTCATCTTAAGACTTATGGGCTTAAATTCCACTTCTAGCATATTCGATTTATGGGAAGCTGAGCATGTCATTAAGTTTCAATGAAGTTTTGAGAAATTCGTATGTTTCTTGAAGGGATACAGTATATATTCAGAGGAATTAATACAAAGTAATTCAAGGAGGAAAAGAACACTAAGAACTAGGAGGATTGAGAGAGGTGACATTTAGCTTGGAGCTTGAAGCGAGCTAGGCATTCGAAGAGGTTCATGCCAGGCAAAGGGAATACTCAACACCAAAGTAAGTATATGGGAGATGGACTTGAATTTAAGGAAAAAGGAAAAGCAAGTTGTTGTTCAGCTGTGTCCACCTCTTCATGATCCTATTTGGGGTTTTCTTGGCAAACATATTACAGTGGTTTCTCATCTCCTTTTCTGCCCCATTTTACAGATGAAGAAAGGGAAGCAAATGGAGATTGAAAGACTTTCTCAGGGTCACTCAGCTAGGAAGTATATGAGGCCAGAATTAAACTCAAGTCATCTTGATTCCATTCATTACCATGTGTAACTTCAGAAGAGTAGATAGGTCAATCTGGCTATCCTGTGATCCATCAGAGAACATGTGGCATGTTTATGAAAGCACCATTTATTATCAGAAGCAGAAATTGATTCAATTTTGTGAATTCTTTTATGCAAGATTTTTTTTAATTTTTAAAATTTATTTAATTTAAATTTATATTATATCATATCTATTGTGTATATTTTAATATAATTATATTAATTTTATATTTATATATATTAAAATACTATGTTATTTCTTAATATATCATATTAATACTTTTATTTCTATGTTTATATTATGTTATGTTAATTTATTTTATTATTTTTATATATGATATAAACATTTGTTTATATTACATTGGATTATATTATATTATTTTATTTTATATAATTATTTGTATTTGAAAAAAATTAATAGGAAAATACAATATTGGGAAATTAGCCTAAAATCCAAATCATGTCTGGTTTATTCTTTAGATTCTAGGCTCTACACTGCACGATAAGCAGAGTTTCTATCCCACTGCACTTAAGAGATGTTTATCAACTGACTGACTGACATGTATTTTGACCTTGCCACCTTTGCATCCAAATTTTGGACACACTACTTACTTTGGTCCTTGTCTGCTTGTTCCCCAGAGAGGTGATGTTCTTTGACCAAGAAAAACCTTTCCCTTCTTCTTGGTCCCTCATTTCTGGAACAGAAAGCAGAAAAAAATGCATCCTGAGAAGACTATGCCCAGGCCCAGATGATCTGGTAAGGTTTCACAGTTCTTTATAAAAATATCTAGGCAACAAACTATGGCTGGAAATGTCTCTAGCACCATTGGCAAGAAATGGAGTGAATGTGGGGTAAGAAAATAGTGCCCATAACCAATTGATAATGTAAAAGGTGTCCCCAAAGTCTTAATAAACTTTGAATCTTTTATAGCTTAATTAGATATTCAATAGCTACTTTAATAGATTAAAAATATATCAAAACTGTTTGGAAACCCTGCATATTTATATATTTATGTATTTTATATATACACATATAATATGTATCAATTTATGTGGATATATTCAGGATTAATGTGTACACATATAGATATACACATATATATTTTGTGTACTCTACCATTATTCTTTTTCTCTGAAAATTATATTGGAAATCATAAAAACAAAAATTCCCATATAATGATTGAAAAATATTTTCCAAATCAATTATTCTACCAGTGAAAATTGCAGTGAAATTCATGTCATATCATCTTTGTGAGCCTTTAACTATGTATAAAATATCACAATGCAAGCAAGAAAGAGGCTTCACTCTCTTCACTTGCTATTACTCATTTAGATAAATAAAAAAGCAAAATTTCAGATTATACAGGGCAATGCAATGCATGTTTTAAAGTATTTATTAACAATATATTAACTATTATTTAAAAATCTACATCTGTGGTACAATCGAAGGTGATGGACTTCTCCATTGGTGTCAATGCAATGTCCCTGAACAGTCTGCAGGGATCTAAAAAATACTATCCACAAGCAGAGGATAAACTGTGGGAGTAAAAACACCTATGAAAAGCAACTGCTTGTCTACAGGGGTTGAGGGGATATGACTGAGGAGAGACTCTAAATGAACACTCTAATGAAAATACCAACAGGGAAATGGGTTCAATTCAAGAACACAGGTGATAACCAGTGGAATCGTGCATCAGCTATGGGAGAGGGAAGGGTGGTGGGAGGAGGGGAGGAGAGGAAAAGAAAATGATCTTTGTTTCCAGTGAATAATGTTTGGAAATGACCAAATAAAATAATGTTTAAAATTTTAAAAAAAATCTACATCAAAGTATTACTGGAATTGAAAACAAACTTATCATTGCAGGAGGTATCATAAAAAAAATTTACATGCTCTTAAATGTGCTATTTGCTATCAGAAACAAGAGCAACTATGGTGTTTAGATATACAAAGCATTTTTCCATTTAAAAATATTTGTAGTCATCATTTTAGAGAAATTATATTTCCACTTATTGATAGCTAATGTGATCAGTCTTTCTGTGAGCTCATGAGATACAAGAGTACAATCTGTGTTATTAAAGATCATGTTTCAGTATTGAATGGTATGCAACTTTGGCAATAATCAGCACTGACCTAACAAGTTAAAAGAAATATTCTTCAACATCTTTATTTTAATTTGCTCTTCTATATTTCCAGCAATTATGCTTAGACAAAGAGCTGCAAAGTCATTACTTAAATCTTTATGTTCCAAAGAAATTAAAATGAAAACAATATTCAAAACAACAGAGATGAATTTAATTTTCTCAAATAGCAAGATTGTTTTAATCAAGCACAAAACATTACTGAAAGGAGATAATGCTAAACAAGTTAAAATATTGTACTGTATAACTTCAATTCCATTTTTCATGTTTGATTTTAGAGTAAAATAAATATTGCTTTTAATACAGCACGGAGAACTACGACATTATATTGGGCCCTCAAGCAAATGTAACATTTCATTGCGTGAATAAGAGGAACACACAGAAAAAAAGAAGTAGGCCAGAAGCTACTCCAGAGCTTCTAAGGACTCAATCTGCTTCTCAGGTCTTTCTTGGAGGAGGTTTTATCTTTGCTGTCTAATTGGTACTGAACATTACATTAATGTCACTGTTGAGGGTTTCTGAAAGTGACACAATAAAGAGGCCAAAATTAAAATGCCTTTACCATCATCAGATCCATCCCTTTTTTGGCCCTGCTATTTTTTCATAATTTGCACAGCTTGTCTCTCTAGGAGAGAGAAATATAAACGAGTATTGGCTTATCCTTCACATCATCGATGAAAATATAACAGACTAAACTTACCATACTGGTTACCATCAACAGACACTCTTAAGGATCTGACCAGGAACAGGAAGGACAACAGCAACTTTGGAGTTAACTTCTTTGGTTCCTAAAGTCAGCTATTGGAAGAAAACCCTCAACTAGTTCATCTCTACCTCCAGGCAGGGATTTTGCCCTCACAAATCCTAAAAGAGGTGGCTATTCATTCCTAATGATTTCAAAGAAAATATAACCAATTTTCAATTATACAATTCACAGCCTCTATTTTCTGGTTTCTAACTGTGCTACAATGAAGAAAAAGTTTTGTCTTTAAGTCCAGCCAACTAACACTTTAAGTGCCCACTCTATGCTAGGTATTGGGGATACGAAGAAAGATTTAAAAAATTAAACAATAAACAAAATTTGCTCTCAGGAGCTCTAATAAGGGGAGTCAGTATGCAAACCAAGGAGCACACACAACCAGTACACAAGATTGAGGGGAGTCTCAGTGGAAAGGCACCTAAGATGAGAGAGTACTGGGAAAGAGTGAACATGCAAATCACACTGCTGAAGTGTACTACTTGTGTAAGTATAGCAAAGTCATCTAGCTGCCATGACCTGTTTCCTCTTCTCTTAAAAATAAGAAGCTTGAACTAGATAGCTTTTTTGACACAAATTGCCCTAGTTGCATATTTGGGCAGTTTACTTTTTGTTTGGAGATCAAGAAGAGCAAGATAAACTGTTTTACAAAGTGGAAACCTTGGCGTTGGGGAGGACATTCAGGTTTATTTTATCTAACCCCTCCAATCACTTAATGGGGAAAAATCCAAGCCATGGAGAAATGGAATTATTGTCCTTCCCCACTCCAGCCCCCTAAGATCATGTGGCTGACTAGCTGAAGACGAAATCCAGACAAAATTCCTCATCTCCTCACCACAGGCTCTCTTTTTCTCACTCTTCCTCATTATAAGAATTGTCATAGAAAAGGGCATCCTAGGTCAAAGTATGCCTATAGCAAGACCCCTCTACTTTATCTCTGACAAGTGATCATTGAGCCTCTGGTAAGAGCCTTCTATGGTTTATTCTAGCAGGCCAAATCACCTTATCATGGATCTTCTCTATTTTTTTTCCATTTTTTCCTGTTCTCGTTACTGCTAATAGTTCATTAAAGAGAAGTATTCAATCGGCTACCACTTCCCATTTGCTTGGTAACCACCTCTTTTGACACGCATTAACTCTCACTACTTTTCTGTCTTAGGCATATGCTGGTCAGGCTTAAAAGGGAAATGGAAAATAATTGAAAATTGGCAGTTAGTAAAGTGCCCTCCCCTCCCCTGCTGGCTTTTATTTTGACATGTGGGGATATAACCAAGGGAGAAAGATTAAAGCTATCATTTCAAGTCAGGTGTAAGATATGATACAGCAAAAATTGAACTTGGAAACATCATCATGTGTCTGATGTGACATTTCCAGTGGGAGAAATGCCACTGTCAAATTCAACAGTTACTTTTTTTTCCATTGGATTCTTCCTTTGTCCATTCAAGCTGTCAGCAGTTCTTGCTGGGGCATTTCACAAGAAGCAACACTTGGTTCTCACATGTGAACAATGTGATAAATAAATGTTGCTGGGAATATATTTCACTGAGCACAAGTATTAGAAGAAAGAACCCAAGGAGATGAGCCTCACATAGATGTTAAAAAACAAATGATAGAACTCTTTGATAATGAATTTGAATAATCCAATCCACTCAAATACAAAACCAATGCAACGAGATTCCAAGAGTTTTTAAGTGTACATCTAGAGTTTATTTCTTTCATTTCATTTGTTTGAATTCAGCATGCCTGTGTTAAGAATACTCAAGGTCCTACAGTAGACACAGATGCAATCTATACCATGAAGGGACTTATGTTATACAGCTTAGAGAAAGAATGGGCAACAATAGTAGAAGATATATACAAAGTTAAATTTGAGAGACCTTTAACAATTAATTCAGGAAAGATATCATGTAGGAGGTGGCAAATGAGGGAAGCCATGAAGTAAGTTAGGCATCCTGAGAGTTAGAATTAGAAAAAAGATCATTCCAGGTATGAGAGACAACTTAGACAAAAGTCCAAAAGTAGGTGATGGAGTGTCATGATCAGGAAATAGAAGTCTGTCTGGCTGGAACAGAGAACATGTTTTGGCAAAAGGAAACCAGATTTAATATATTTTATGCCTAAAAATGCATGCCAAGGCTATAAATCAATTTCTAAGTCAGTCTGTTCCCACAGAGAATAAAGAAATGTTTCTTTCCACAACACATAAGATGGATCTATTAAAAATTCTACTTAGAATTAACATCAGAAATTCTATTTGAAATCTTTTTCTAAAGTTTATTTTTCCTGATTTTCAGGCTAAGAGGGTCACAAAGTAGAAGCAAGGGTCTTCTTCTCCTTACAAATGACAGATATAATATGCTTCAGAAGGGCAAAAATCAAAATCATGCAAGTGAAAGGGTTCTATGTCTTTTTAGGGTTTTTTTGGGTGCAGCCTTGAAGGTAGGCAGGGTTTAGGCATTTCTACTCTACAAGGGGGTAAAATTATACCTACCAAAGTGCAAGCTGATTATCCCTCCCCCACTCCACCTACATGATGAGAGTCAGAGCAAGTGCTGGGACAATCTCTAGGCTGGCTGAGAGCACCATAGACTAATCCCTAAGAGCAATGAGACTTGGGACCCTAGGAAACTGGGGAACATGGAATTTGGGCACAGAAATAGGACAGAGAAGAGCTGCCTAGAGCAGATGCAGCAGAAACTGGAAAAGTAGCCTCAGAGCAAAAACTGCTCTGTAGTTCAACATGCAGAGAGCTGCCTGCCCTTCTCACTCAGACTTCTGGCTGGGAAGGGAAGAAACAACTAACACAGCAATAGCCACCAACACTAAAGAACAATAATCTACAGCTTCCAAAAAACAAAATAAGAAAAAGCCTTTGACATTGGATAACTTCTATGTAGAAAAACAACAGATCACAGAAATGATAGCAGAGAGCAACAAACAAGAAAACACATCCAAACTTTCCAAAAGAAATGGAAATTGGTCACAAGCCTTCAAGGAACTCAAAAAGGAATTCAAGAACCAAGTGAAAAAGATAGAAGAAACTTGGCAAAAAAAGGGAAATAGAAATGCAAGTAATTAAAAAAGAAAATAACACTTGAAAAAACAGAGTCTCCCACTTTGAAAAAGAAGCCCAGAAATCACAAAATGCTAAGCAAATTGGAGAGCAGAACTGACCTACTAGAATCCATGAAAAGCAGGATAGACCAAACCAAAAAGGAAAATCAAAACATCATAGCTAAAAACCAGTCTTTAAAGACCAGAATTCGCCAATTAGAAGCTAACGATCTCACAAGACAGCAAAAAATAATAAAGGAAAGTCAAAAGAATGACAAAATATAAGGAAACATGAAATATCTCACTGAGAAGATAACTGATCTGGAAAACCAGTCTACAAGAGACAATTTGAAATCATAGGTCTACCTGAAAACCTAGAAATAAACAGAAACCTTGACATCATACTACAAGAAATTATCCAAGAAAACTCCCCGCATATTCTTGAACAAGATGGCAAAATAGACATTGAAGAAGTCCATAGATCACCCTTTACATTAAATCCTCTAAAGATAAACTTCAGGAATGTAGTTGCCAAATTCAAGAGCTTCCAAGCTAAGGAGAAAATATTGCAAGAAGCCAGAAAGAGACAATTCAGATATCAGGGAGCACCAATAATGATTAGACAGGGTCTGGCAGCCTCCACACTAAAGGAATGAAAGGCTTGGAATATGATATTCAGAAAGGCAAGGGAATTGGATCTAAAACTAGGAATCACCTACTCATCAAAAGTGATTATATACTTCCAGGGGAAAGTATAGGTATTTAACAAAATAGAAGATTTCCCAATATTCCTAAAGAAAAGACCAGAACTAACTGGAAAATTTGATGTCCAAATCCAAAATTAAAGAGAAACATACAAAGGTAAACAAGAAAGAAGGGGGAAATTCTTTTTAAGGGCTTCAGTAAGGTCAAATTGTTTATATTCCTATATGGAAAAAGTATATTTGTAACTCTTAAACACTATTTTCACTATCATAGTAGATAGAATTATTCAAAGGCAGAGGTTGGGGTACTAAGTGTTTTAAGATAATATTTTTTAAAAAGCAGAATGGGAATAGAAGATGACACCAAGAGAAATTTGAAGGAATAAGATAAATAGGGCAATTTATACCACATAAAGAGGCACATGAGAGGGGGAGGGGAAGAATACTATTATAAGAAGGAGAAGAGTGTGCTAATAGATAATACTTAAACCTCAATCTCAGAGGAATCAGTTCTTAGAGGGAAGAGCAGCTAGATCCACTGGAGTGTAGAATTTTATATCGCCCAATAGGGGAATTGGGAGGGGAAAACCCAAGGGTGTGGGGAGTGTATTTAAAGGAAGGGAAAGAGGAGGGGAAGGGAATTTAATAGACTTTAAAGAAAAATAAGAGGAGAATAATAAAGGAAAGGTTGGGAAGGAAAGTAAAATAAGGGTGGGGAATATGGGGACTAATTAAAAGCATAACACTGGTGTAGAAGGAAATAGTGAAGGACGACAGGGCAAGACTTCAGGAGTAAATCGAAATGATGGGGTTAATTTTAATTTATCACAAGAATGTTGCAAATAAGAATAGCCAGAAGTGTTAGTATAGGAATGTTAAGGACAGGAGAGTGAGGGCCTGTGCAATGGATAACTGCTGGAGAAAGATGTAAAAAACCCCACTATTTCATAAATATTGGGAAAGGTTTGAGGAAAGATAAGGAAAGGTAAGGAAGTTTGAGGATTAGGATTGATTCCCTAAATCTAAAAGGGGATTAAAACTTTTACCCTCTCCCTTCTAGTTCATGAGAACTTGCTTCATGCTCAAGTTTCCTTGAGCCCTCTTGTTGCTCCTTAATCTATGCTAATTCCAATGGTATATACTAAATAACCTATGCTATTTACTAATCTTCTTAATTGAGAACAAGTTATTACCTATGTATGTATCTAAATCTGCCAACTGCCACCCTTCAGATCAGATCAGCTTCTGGACCTAAACAGGCCTCAAAAATGATTGCCTCTATCTCCAGCCACACAGAGGAAAAACACAGTCTCTTTCTGTCTCCTTGGATCTCTTTGAGCTTTAAATCTGTTCAGTTAGTCACTCTCTGCCCCCTGCCAGCCCTTCCAATCCTAGCTAGGCTTTTTGGCCTCCTTGGGCCTCAAAATGCTTGGCCCTCTCAGCAGCCACAAAAGGGAAAAACAAACTCTCTCTTTCTCTTTTCTGTTGATTTCCCCCACAAACTTATTCCAGAAACTCTAACCTGTTCTCCTCCTTCACCAGCCACTGGGTTTTTTCACTGTTCAAAGGAAAAGAAACACCAGCTTTTTCCTAAGGGAAAAACAAAAGAAAACCTCTCAGATACCACCTGCTGTACAGGTTGGCCATTGGGAACCCAACTGACTCTGAGCTGTCCAGAATTCCAAAAGGCACCCTTCCCAAGATTCTGCCTGGCCTTAAAGAAGCCTTACTCACTATTCTAGTCCCTAAAATACCAATGATTCCAAACAGTCCTTATGAGCCCTATGGCTTAATTAATCCTAATAATGGGGAATACACAGGTGGTAGTCATAACAGAATAGAAGCAGATAGCAGAGTGGATTAGAAACCAAAATCCTACCATATGCTATCTACAAGAAACACACCTGAGGCAGGTAGACATCGACAGGGTAAAGGGGAGAGATAGAGCACATCAAATGAGAAAAAGAAGGCAGGAGTCGCGATCATGATCTCTAATAAAGTCAAAGTAAAAATAGATCTTATTAAAAGCGATAGAGAAGAAAATGATATACTGATAAAAGGCAGCATAGGCAAGGAAGAAATAGTAGTACTCAACATGTATGCACCAAATGGTATAACATCCAGATTTTTAAAGTAGAAACTATTGGAACTTAAGGAAGAAATAGATAGTAAAACTATACTAGTGGGCTTTCTAAACCTTCCTCTACCAGATCTAGATAAATCAAACCAAAAAATACATAAGAAAGAAGAGATGTGAATGAAATCCTAGAAAAATTAAGAGTTAATAGATATATGGAGAAAAATAAATAGGGACAAAATAGAATACAACTTCTCAGCAGGACATGGTACATTCACAAAGATTGACCATGATTAGGGCATAAAAAATATTGCAAATAAATGAAAAAAGCAGAAATAATAAATGCAACCTTTTCAGATCATAATGCAATAAAATTATAATTAATAATGGTACATGGAGAGGCCAATCAAAAATTAATTTCATTATTCTGATGAGAAATAAATTTCATCAGACTGACAAAGGGCCCATAAAACAGACATAAAAAAAGTAAAAATTTTAAATTAAAAAGTGATTTATATGATGATAAAATCAGGAAAAATATAATACTACCTGGTAATCTTTGGAACTAAGCTCAGATGTTATATACCAAATTGTACCTTTTCTAATCTTTTCTGCTAGTACCATCCACAAAATTTTATTATATTTGTTTTGTTTATGTTTCCTGAGTATAGGTTAATATGTATGCTTATTATCTTCCTCAGAAGGATACAAGATCCTTTAGAGCAAGAACTGTTTAGTTTATCCCAAGTATGTAGAATAGTGTCTGGCACATAGTAGAAATTTATTAATTGTTTTAATATGTTTTAATAAATACATTGTGTTATTAACCTAATTTCATAGTAATATTCTATATCAAAGCCAATAGTTTCACCTAAAATGGTTGTCATAATTGTTCTAAATTCATAGATATGATCTTTCTCTCCTTAACATAGTTGTATTACTGGGGATTTCCAAAGCTCATAAATCACTCAAATTGGTGATTAATGAAGATGTGCAGTTAATTTTCCCTAAGATAATCACTTTGATATTATGATCAATGTTATTAATAGTAAAGCATTTTTTGAAGTTACTTTACAAAATAATGTCAAAGTATGTTTATGTTTTGCTAATAAAATAGAGAAATTGAACACTGAGCAATGTGTTTATGTGTCCACTGTTTATAAGCATAACAGAGACTTACATCCTGGGTGTGTCACACACAACAATTATTACATAAATCTCTGAGTCTTGAGACCAAAATGGCCAAGCACTGACTTTGTAGACTTGACTAACCCTTTTAAAAACTTTTTTTTGTCTGTAAAAATGTGGTTGATAAAAATGCTTTACTGGCCTCCTGGGAATGTTTTGTAATGACTATAAAAAGAATGGAGTACTAAGAAAGAAAAGTGAGCTATCAGCAGAGTTAAGAAACATAGAAGTTCATTCTTTACGCATCCAGGATTTTTCCACTCATCAGTACACTTATATAATCAGAAACTTAAACCTCAAGTAAAATCTAATTCTTTACAACATTCCAGAGTTTGGAGAGTCCATATCATGGATTTGTAGTCAAACCAACATGGTAATTGAGAGTGAGAGATTGGGGTAGTGAGGCCTCAAGGTCAAGAGGTAAGCCTTACTATTAATCTCCTGCCTTCTGGGCCTTTGATTCTATAAATCAGGGAAAATATTGATGTAGATATAAGACTGCGTGAAAAAATCATTTATGTAAGAAGACTTACTCTAATGATTTATTGTCTTTGCCTCTTCTGTTAAAGGTCATGAAATCTATCCACTCAGAGTTATATGAAGGAAAGGTAAAGTCAAATACTTTTTTTTTAATGCTAATCTGAATATCTTCAAATTCTAAAAAATATTTGTGATGTCACACTTCTTTCAAAGTCCTATGCTAGTCACTGAGGTGGATACAAAGATAAATAATAAAGATCCCTTCCTTCAGGGATTTTATATTCCAGTCAAAGGCATAGAAGTGATATAGCAATAACTTCAAAGCACCTTGAGCTAGTATAACAAAAACCTGCCCTCACTTCTCCTTTATGCACCTAAAAATCTGATTCTTTTTAATTTATTTATGATGAAGATATAGAAAATACATTTACTTTGTCATTATGAATCAAATCTATTAAATTGAAATTACCTAGGCTTTGATAAGAGAGTATGGAATTAAAGTCATGTTCCTATAAGTGCTGGGACTATAACCAATTGGTTTAACCTCTTGGTACGCCCACACACATCTCCAATATTCTAAATTAAAAGGGAATTGCTGATTTGCAAACTTGAGGAAAGAAAGAAGGAAGGAAGGAAGGAAGGAAGGAAGGAAGGAAGGAAGGCAGGAAGGAAGGCAGGAAGGAAGGCAGGAAGGCAGGAAGGAAGGAAGGAAGGAAGAAAGGAAGGAAGGAAGGAATGAAGGAAGGAAGGAAGGAAGGAAGGAAGGAAGGAAATTAAGAAAACCAAATCAATTCAATGGCCTATTGTCATTTCCATTTAAATTACCTAGGTAACCAGATGGCACAGTAGATAGAATAACAAGCCTAAAGTCAGAAAAACTCAAGTTCACATATGAAGTTGGGGAATTACTAGCTGTATGACCGTAGAAAATTCATTTAACCTCTATTTGATTCAGTTTCCTTATCTATAAAATGAAGATAATAATAGCACATACTTCCCAGGGATGTTGTGAGTAACAAATATGATGATAATTATAAAACTCTTAATTCATTGTCTGGTACATAGTAAAAACTACATAAATATTAGTTCATATTGTTTCTTTCTGCTCTTACATTAAGAAGAGGTTGTGTGATCAATAGGTACATTTGAAAATAAAATAAAATGATTAAATATAAATCATAAACATAAGTTTAGTTACCTCTTGAAGGAGAAATAGATTCAGTTTGAGAAAAATGTCAAAGTAACCAAAGAAAGTTCAACTAATATATATTATGACTTCACACAAGTTTGACTACCAGATGATCAAAGAAATCCTAAAAAATAATTTTTTCACATGATACAAGTAGCACAATGCATGCCCTTAAATGCTTATGGGGCCATTCTTATAGAGTTTTAAATATGGTAAAGGGAAAAACAGTCAAGTACAAATTCACCTTTATCACAATGTTCTTATTTGTGATTTAGGGTCTCAAATTCATCTTAATATTCTTAAATATTAATGTATTAATTGAATGAATATACACATCAGCTCATCATTAGATTGTTATAATGGTCTCTTAGCTAGTCTATTGGACTCTAAGTCATTCTCTTCCTAATCCATCTTAACAACTATTGCTTTTCTAACATATTACATTCATAATGTTGTTCTTTGTTTAAGAGCTTCCAATGGCACCCTGTTTCTTGACATACTAAGTAGAGTCCTTTGCCTATCTTTGTTAGTACTGTAAAACAAGCAAAAAATTCTCTTCATGGTTGGTAGTGAGAGGTTAGGCCTATATTTAGTATTTATATTTCAATTTGTCATTATATTTGACACTGAAGTATTCCTAAACCAGAACTTGTTCAGTGCAAGTCTTAATAATAAATAGAAATTGATTGGGATTAAAATATATTTCTCTCCCTTATAGAGAACACTCTTGGATTAATTTACAAATTCTAAACAAATATATCTGATTTTGATTCAGTCATCTGAACATACCTTATTCTTGGACTGAATGATTCTAATAATCATCACAGGCTGGTCAGCTCTACCACATGTGTAAACATTATACTTCCAACCTAAGAAGAAATGGTCCAGAAGGAAGCATTAAACCTTGTCTAGTCTCTGAAAACCTGAAACACACTGAAGTTTAGCAAATAAAAATTAGTTTCAATGGCATGGGATAATTCACTTAACATTTCAGAAGCAGTGAATAAAGAATAGAGGACTAGAGAAAACAGATTTCAATCCCTGCCTCTAACATGGATTTGGCATGTTACAATCAAAAACTGACCTATAAATTCATAAGCATTGCTCTTTTTTAATGGTAGAGGTAGTTAAATGTCCCCTTGAGTGAATGAATAAATAAATGAATGAATGAGTGAAAAATCATCATTAAGCATCTACTAAATGCTAGGCACTTTTCTAAGAACTGCAGATATAAAAAGAAAACACAGCATAGCCCCTTCGCTCAAGGAGCTTCCATTCCAATAGACAAAAGTAAAATATAACGAGGAATGGTAAGCAGATAAGAATGTTTTGTTCTGGAAAATAATGGGATGATGTGTTGAACAGAATCATTGGCCAAGTGACTGACATGTCTATTTTAGGAATGGTAGTGTTGATTTGGTACTATTCCCAGAGATAGATATGGAGAGAGAAGGGGGAGGGATAGACATGGCAGCATGATTTGAAGAGGACCAGATAACAGTGAGTTTCAGTTGGGTTAGATATGGAGAACCACTCTGATTCAGTAGCATAGTAGCCCAGAGTGGGAGCTGGTGTGCTGGAAGGCTGAGCGTAGAGCTTTGGAACATAGCATGAAAGTAGCTAGAAAGCATCATGGTAGGGCTGGTTTAAACTAGATACAGAAAACTCTCAATTATGAAGTCATGGCTTTAAAAAATACTGATTTTGCCTCAGTCTTCTGAACCTATCTTACCCTATGACTGATTCTAACAGTCATCCTACCTGCCTCCTCTAGGTCAGATCTGCCATACTTGGAAATCTTCTACTTCTAACCGAACCAGGTATGGCTCTAATGGGTAGTATGATTCAGAGCAAAGTTTATTGATTTTTCTAAGTTCTTAGGAGAAACTGAGAAGTTTAGCAAAATGAGAGAATAATGACTTTCATCCTTAGTCAAAGTCATCCCCTTTTTTGAATTATGCCAAAAAACGATAGTTATTTTATAACAATAGAAAATTCAAGTTGCGAAATAACTGTCTACAACTAGCTATGTAATTTTTGGCAAGTCAAAAACTGTCTGAGTCTCAGTTTCCTTGTCTGTGAAATACGAAGCTCGACTGTCAACCTATATGACCTAGAACTCCTTTCCTGCTCTAAAATTCTCATCCTGTGATTCCAAGAACCCAAGCCAAATTTGAAGAAAAAATTAAATAACAAAGAAAAAGAAGTAAACATCAGTACTAGCATCTTCCAGGGGCTTTAGCTTTGGTAACTTAATACAATTTAATAATACAAACAATGCTTTGAGGATAAGTAAGCAAATTCCACAAAAAAGGAAAGAAGTATCTACTGGCATATGTACTGTTTTACCATAAGTGCCAGAAAAAAAAATTACGAAATCCAAATATGGCATAAATTCTAGTATTCAGACTAATAAAGGGGTGGGGAGGTAAAATCAGCAACTAACAGAGGTAAAACTTAAGGTAAGAGGGTCTTTAAAGTGAAGGCTAAAGACTCTAATTTATCTTGAGGGTTTCTAGATAGAATGAGAGAAAGGTTCTATATGATACCTGCCCTTAATTGAATTTATTCACTAAGGTTAAATAAAAGCATCATGTAAAAGGAAAAGCTGGCAAATAGCAATCTAGTTCCCAAAGTACCGAGTCCACTTAAATTATAAGTGTCTGTCCCAGGAATCATTTTCTTCATTCCAACTGCAGCTCATGAGGTTCTGGGATTTTCATATTTTACAGGTAATATGGAGACGTGGTTAGACGAGGAGGATTCACTAAAATGTTTGCTCAAGTCAGTAACTGAAGCCAACTTATTGGTGGCAATTAGGTTAAAACATTACAGTTTACTTAATCTGATGAATCTCATGAGTTGAGCATCCAGGACTTCAGTGTATTTAGAAATGAAGATTCTCTATTGCTGGGTAAGTTCTGTTTGGAGGTTCTAGTTCCCCTTTCTCCTGCTTTCTGATACCATCTTCATTTTTGTTGGTTAGTCATTATTCAGTCATGTCTGACTCTCCATGATCTCCTGTGGGTTTTCATTGGTAAATATTCTAGAGTGATTTGCCATTTGTTTCTCCAGCTCATTTTATAGATGAACAAACTGAGGCAAACAAGAATTTTTTTTTTATTTTAAACATTATTTTATTTGGTCGTTTTCACACGGCAAACAAGAATTTGATGCAACTAGTATTTGAGTGTAGATTTTAACTCAGGTCCTCCTGACTCCAGGGCAAGAGTTTTATCCTGTGTGTCATCTAGTTGTCTCTGTTCAAACTCTCTAGCAATGATCTTTGTTTGAAATGAGCTCTACAACTTCTGCTCTTAAAAGATTACTTAGGGACTAAAAGGTTAAATGAATTAGCCAGGCTCCCACAGATAGTATATGTCAGAGGTGGAAGATGAACCAAGATCATTATGACTTTAAAGATATTTCTCTGGACCTTATATGATGAGGCTGAAATCCTGGGTCTAACAAATAACTCAATTCATACCAATATGCTGTATTCTGCTTATACTCAACACTTCGCTTTCTTGGATCTCTGGCCTTTTTAATTCCTCTTAAATAGTATTTTACCAGTTAAATCCATATAGCCTAACCAGGTGAATTGTGGTCCTTTAAAAGGTCAATTTCTGGAGGATTTCCAGGTAAGCATCACTGCAGAGTAGATGCAGCTTGCTTCCTCTCCTCACAGACAACTGCAAAAGACCCCCCCCCAAAAAAAACAACCATCATCATAAGAAAGGAGGGACCCCACACTAAGATACAGCACTGAAGGTAGGTGAAATTCCTGCATTTCCACAATATAAGGGTATGAAAAGCCAACCTACCCTCCCCCACCCACCACCCCAACACCCCTTTGGAGCCAGAGTTAAAGTCAGCACTGGCCAGAATCAACAAGTGAGGGAGGGGCACCCCAGGACTGAACAATGGGCAGCCCCAGGTCTAGGGACCTGACTAAGACCACCAAGGACCTACTCCTGTGACTAGTAATACCTGAAACCCTGGCAGGCAGGCAAGGGGAACTCATATCTCGGGCTCCCAGAACCAGTGCCCTATAATCAACAAGTGTGCGAAGGGATCCTCTGAAGTGAGCAAGGGGCAGCTACAGGTCTTGGGAGTTAACTAAGACCACTAAAGACCTACACCTGAGAGCAGTAACACCCAAAAAGCCGGCAGTCAGGGGAAGGCAGATCCTGGGCTCCCCAGGGAAGACAGCACAGCTGCGGAGAACCGAGAATATCCCCAAGGCTAAAGCCTCAATCATTAGACCCTTACACTGAGAGCAAGCCCTCCTCACTCAGATTTCTGACTGGAATGGGGAGAAAATAAAACATAGAGATGGCAAACAATGCTCAGGAACCACAACATCCCAACATCAAGAAAAGCAAGAAGAAGGGGGTGACTTTGGATAGATTTTATGGATGGAAAATACAGAATACAAAGGACATAGAAGAGGAAACACAAACAAATGCTCCAAAACCTTCCAAAAGAAATGGAAATTGTCCACAAGCTCTTGAAGAATTTAAATTGGAAGTTATCAAAAAGATGGAAGCCTTCTGATAGGAAAAATGGAAAATAATGCAAAAGGAACTCAGCAATCTGAGGGACAAAAACACACAATTGCAGAATCAGCTTGAAGCCTCAAAAAGCAGGACAGACCAAACTGAAAAGGAAAACCAGTCTTTAAAGGTCAGAATCAGGCAACTGGAAGCGATGATCTTGCAAAAGAGCAAGAATTAATAAAAAAAAAAGTCAAAAGACTAAGGAATTAGAAGATAATATAAAATTTCTCACTGACAAGGTGATAGACCTGGAAAACAGAGAAGGAGAGACAATCTGAGAATCATTGGTCTACCAGAAAAAACAAAAATGAACAGTAACTTGATACCATAATACAAGATATCATCCAAGAAAACTGCCCAGAACAAGGGGGAAAAATAGCCATTGAAAGAGTTCACAGAACACCCTCTACACTAAATCCCCAAAAGACAACTCCCAGGAATATAATTGCCAAATTACAAAGCTTTCAAGCAAAAGAAAAAAATCTTACAAGAAGCCAGAAAAAGACAATTTAGATATAAAGGAATGCCAATCAGGGTCACATAAGACCTTGCAATTTCCACTCGGAATGACGGTAAGGCCTGGGACATGATATTCAGAAAGTCAAGAGATCTGTGTATTCAACCAAGAATCAGCTATCCATCAAAACTGACTATATATTTCCAGGGGAAAGTATGGGCATTCAACAAAATAGAAGATTTCCAAGTTTTTGTAAAGAAAAGACCAGAGCTCTGTGGAAAGTTTGACATCCAGACACAAAGAGCAAGAGAAACATGAAAAGGTAAATATGAAGGAAAGGGAAAAGGAGAAAATGTTATCTTTTTCTTTTATTCAAACTCTCTTCTATAAGGACTACATTTATATCAATCTATGTATATTAATATGTGGGGAAAATGTAATGTGTAACTCTCAAAAATTGCATGCATCATTAGATTAGTTAGAAGAATCATGCATAGGGAAAGATTGGAGCATCAAGATGATATGGAGAAAGGGAGGGAAAGAAAGAAAAAGGGAGGGGGGAATCATTGATGGTACTAAGATATACTTTAAGAAATAGAGAAAAAAACTAAATAGAATAATCTTTCTCAAACAAAAGTACACATGGGAAGGGGAGGGGAAGAAGTCTCCTATAAGAAGGAGAGGAAGAGAATGCAAATTGGTATTACTTAAACCTTACTCTCAGTGAAATCAACTCTGAGAGGGCAGAACATCTAGATCCATTGGGATCTTGAATTCTATCTTATCCAACAGGGTAAGAAAGAAGGGGAAATTAATGAGGGGGAGGCAAATGGGGGTATAAAAAGAGAGGGAAGGAGAGTGGGGAGGGAAGTTAACAGATCCTAAAAAAAAAAAAACAAACAAAAAACAAAAAAACAAACAAAAAGGGAACAAAAAGGGAGGGGCTAGAAAGGGAAGCATATCAAGGGAGGGGACTAGGGGGACTGATTTAAAGTAAATCACTGGTTTAAAAGGTCAAACAATCAATATGAAATTTCAGGGAACCCACAAGTGACAATCTTAACTTTGAACGTGAATGGGATGAACTCACCCATAAAACGTAGACAAATAGAAGAATGGATTAGAATCCAAAACCCTACCATATGTTGTCTTCAAGAAACACACATGAGGTGGGTAGATACTCACAAGTTCAGAATTAAAGGATGGAGTAAGACCTTTTGGGCCTCAACTGATAGAAAGAAGGCAGGAGTTGAAATCATGATATCTGACAAAGCCAAAGCAAAAATAGACCTGATTAAAAGGGATAGGGAAGGTAAATATATTCTTTTAAAAGGGAATATATACAATGAGGAAATATCACTAATCAACATGTATGCACCAAATGGTATAGCACCCAAATTTCTAATAGAGAAACTAGGAGAATTGAAGGAGAAAATAGACAGTATAACCATATTAGTGGGAGACCTCAACCAACCACTATCAAATTTTGATAAATCAAATAAAAAAATAAACAAGAAAGAGGTAAAAGATGTGAATGAAATGTTAGAAAAATTAGAGTTAATAAACATATAGAGAAAAATAAATAGGGACAAAAAGGAATACACCTTCTTCTCAGCACCACATGGCACATTCACAAAGATTGACCATACAGAAGTCACAGAAACATGGAATACAAATGCAGAAAAGCAGAAATAATAAATGCAAACTTTTCAGATCATAAGGCAATAAAAATAATGATCAGTAAGGGTACATTGAGAGCCAAATAAAAATTAATTGGAAATTAAATAATATGATACTCCAAAATCACTTAGAGAACAAATCATAGAAACAATTAATAATTTCATTGAGGAAAATGCCAATGGTGAGACATCCTTTTAAACCTTATGGGATGCAGCCAAAGCAGTACTGAGAGGAAAATTTATATCCATGAGTGCATACATTAACAAATTAGGGAGGGCAGAGATCAATGAATTGGAAATACAAATAAAAAAACTTGAAAGTGAACAAATTAAAAACCCCCAGAAGAAAACCAAACTAGAGATCTTAAAAATTAAGGGGGAAAGTAATAAAACCAATAGTGATAGAACTATTGAACTAATAAATAGGACTAGAAGCTGGTACTTTGAAAAAACAAACAAAATAGACAAAGTACTGGTCAACCTAATTAAAAAAAGGAAAGAGAAGTAAATTAACAGCATCATAGATGAAAAGGGGGACATTGCCTTCAATGAAGAGGAAATTAAGGCAATCATTAAAAACTACTTTGCCCAATTATATGGCAATAAATATACCAATCTAGGTGATATGGATGAATATTTCAAAAAATATAAATTACCTAGACTAACAGAAGAAATAGAATTCTTAAATAATCCCATATCAGAACAAGAAATCCAACAGGTCATCAAAGAACTCCCTAAGAAAAAATCCCCAAGGCAAGAGGGATTCACAAGTTAATTCTATCAAACATTCAAAGAACAGTTAATCCCAATACTATACAAAATATTTGACATAATAAGCAAAGAGGGAGTTCTACCAAATTCCTTTTATGACACAAACATGGTACTGATTCCAAAGCTAGGCATGTCAAAAACGGAGAAAGAAAATTATAGACCAATCTCCCTAATGAATATAGATGCAAAAATCTTAATATGATACTAGTAAAGAGGCTCCAGCATGTGATCAGGAGGGTCATTCACTACAATCAAGTAGGATTTATACCAGGAATGAAGGGCTGGTTCAATATTAGGAAAACTATCCACATAATTGACCATATCAACAAGCAAGCCAACAAAAATCACATGATTATTTCAATAGATGCAGAAAAAGCCTTTGATAAAATACAACACTCATTACTATGGAAAACACTAGAAAGCATAGGAATAGAAGGGTCATTCTGAAAAATAATAAACAGTATATATCTAAAACCATCAGCTAATATCATCTTCAATGGGGATAAACTAGATGCATTCTCAATAAGACCAGGAGTGAAACAAGGATGCCCATTATCACCTCTATTATTTAACATTGTACTAGAAACACTAGCAGTAGCAATTAGAGAAGAAAAAGAAATTGAAGGCATTAAAATAGGCAAGGAGGAGACCAAGTTATCGCTCTTTGAGGATAATAAGATGGTTTACTTAAAGAATCCTAGAGAATCAACCAAAAAGCTAGTCGAAATAATCAACAACTTTAGCAAAGTTGCAGGATACAAAATAAACCCATATAAGTCATCAGCATTTCTATATATTTCCAACACAGCTCAGCAGCAAAAACTAGAAAGAGAAATCCCATTCAAAATCACCTTAGACAAAATAAAATACCTAGGAATCTATCTCCCGAGACAAACACAGGAACTATATGAACACAACTACAAAACACTCTCCACACAACTAAAACTAGACTTGAACAATTGGAAAAACATTAACTGCCCATGGGTAGGACGAGCCAATATAATAAAAATGACCATCCTACCCAAACTTATTTAGCTATTTAGTGCTATACCCATTGAACTTCCAAAAAAAATTTTTACTGACTTAGAAAAAACCATAACAAAGTTCATTTGGAAGAACAAAGGATAGCCAGGGAAATAATGAAAAAAAAAATACAAAGGTAGGGGGCCTTGTAGTCCCAGATCTCAAACTCTATTATAAAGTAGTGGTCATCAAAACAATTTGGTACCGGCTAAGAGACAGAAAGGAGGATCAATGGAATAGACTTGGAGTAAGTGACCTAAGTAAGACAATATATGACAAACCCAAAGGCCCCAGCTTTTGGGACAAAAATCCACTATTTGACAAAAACTGCTGGGAAAACTGGAAGACAGTGTGTGAGAGATTAGGTTTGGATCAACACCTCACACCCTACACCAAGATAAACTCAGAATGGGTGAAAGACTTGAACATAAAGAAGGAAACTATAAGTAAATTAGGTGAACACAGAATAGTATACATGTCAGACCTGTGGGAAGGAAAAGACTTTAAAACCAAGCAAGACATAGAAAGAGTCACAAAATGTAAAATAAACAATTTTGATTACACCAAATTAAAAAGCTTTTTTACAAACAAAACCAATGTAACCAAAATTAGAAGGGAAGCAACAAATTGGGAAACAATCTTCATATCAAAAACCTCTGACAAAGTTCTAATTTCTCAAATTTATAAAGAGCTAAATCAATTGTACAAAAAATCAAGACATTCTCCAATGGATAAATAGGCAAAGGACATGAATAGGCAGTTTTCAGCCAAAGAATTCAAAACTATTAGTAAGCACATGAAAAAGTGCGCTAAATCTCTGATAATTAGAGAGATGCAAATCAAAACAACTCTGAGGTATCACCTCACACCTAGAAGTTTGGCTAACATGACAGCAAAGGAAAGTAATGAATGCTTGAGGGGATGTGGCAAAGTTGGGACATTAATTCATTTCTGGTGGAGTTGTGAATTGATCCAACCATTCTGGAGGGCAATTTGGAACTATGCCCAAAGGGAACTAAAAGACTATCTGCCCTTTGATTCAGCCATAGCACTGCTGGGTTTGTACCCCAAAGAGACAATAAGGAAAAAGACATGTACAAGAATATTCATAGCTGTGCTCTTTGTGGTGGCCAAAAATTGGAAAATGAGAGAATGCCCTTCAATTGGGGAATGACTAAACAAGTTGTGGTATATGTTGGTGATAGAATACTATTGTGCTCAAAGGAATAATAAAGTGGAGGAGTTCCATGGAGACTGGAACAACCTCCAGGAAGTGATGCAGAGTGAGAGGAGCAGAACCAGGAGAACATTGTACACAGAGACAAACACACTGTGATATAATCGAACATAATGGACTTCTCCATTAGTGGCAATGAAATGTCCCTGAACATTCCGCAGGGATCTAGGACAAAAAACACTATCCACAAGCAGAAGACAAATTGTGGGAGTAAAAACACCGAAGAAAAGGAACTGCTTGACTACAGGGGTTGCGGAGACATGATTGAGGAGAGACTCTAAATGAACACTCTAATGCAAATACCAACAACACGGAAATGGGTTGGAATTAAGGACACATGTGATACCCAGTGGAATCGCGCATCGGCTATGGGAGAGATGGGGCAGAGGAAAAGAAAATGATCTATGTTTCTAATGAATAATGTTTGAAAATGCCCAAATAAAACAATGTTTAAAATGGGGAAAAAAAGGTCAGTTTCTATACTTTTTCACTCCACACAATATCTTGCACACAGTACTAATGAATTGTAAATGTTTTGTAAAATGCCAATTGCTTGATTGTCAAAACCTGGAAATCTCTTGCTACCTTCTAAAGAGCTTCATAATTTGATTATTTTCTTTCCCAGCATGTATATTTCACTTCATATTTGCATTGCTAACAAATCTCTTTCAAATTGTATTGACAATTTAGGTGGTTTTAAAGGAAACAGTAGTTCTCCACATTAGTGCCTACCATTTAAAGTAGAAATAAGAGCAAGGCTAACTTCTACAAATGGATCATAACAAAGAGAGAGAACATGGAATGAGTAATAGATTATTGGACATGGAGTCAAGAACTCTTTGTTTTAAATCTTACTCACTGACACATATGTGTGGCTGTGACCAAGTCACTTAATTTCTCAGAACTTTGGATTTTAAAACATTGAAATGGGAGAAATGCCAGCAATGACAACATCTCAGGATTGTGGAGAAAATCAAAGGAGGGAATGTATAAAAGCATTTTGCAAACATGACAGATTAATGTAACTGTCGGCTATTATTGTATTTCTACTATAGAAGCCCTTTAGAAATCAATGGGTTTTTAACCAATCTTTTATAACATAATTCATTACAATTTAAAATTTGAACAGAGGAATCTTTCAAATCAGAAGGTTCCTCAGTAAATTTCCTTCTATTCATAGAAAATTAGGTGAGAAACAAAAGAAACAAAAAGAAAACTAAGCTATTAATATGGTACCTGTGACTCCAAGATATTTTCACTAGAAAGATCTGGAATAATAAATGGTGACTTTTTAATTCAATAAAAAGTTGGCAACATCAACTAATATGGTTCCTGATTTGGTTTAATTGTGTCTGGCAGGTTGTGAAAATCCACCAAAAAATATAAAGAACATTTCAAAATGTATAGATTATCCCTGCTGACTTATCTGGCAAGGACTAGTTTCTGAGACCAGCAGACATGGTAATTAAAGAGCAGACTTCTTAAGGTTTACACAGAATTTGGGGTTTTGCTATTCCCACACCTTACTTTACAGTCATAATCATCATAGGGAATGTAAAGCAGGAGAGCTCCAAGTTGTAGAAAAATTTTCCCACCCAAACCATGGTTTCTCTAACCCTGTCAGCAGCCAGGAAGGAAGGAGAAAGATCAGGAATTACACTTTGGCCCATTGGTGCCTCCCAAATGCATCTTGGGTCCAGCTCAACATCCAGTCAATGGTTTGTCTCTTTGCCACATGGTTACTGGAGAATGAACCAGTTATAATAAGTCAGTCCATAAATAAGTCATTAAAATAATAAAAAATAAAGTAAAAGCAATTAGGAAAAGCTTGACATAGAATAAAAAAAACAACACAATTAATTAATTAAATTATATATTGCTGCCCATGCTCCAAATTGGGAAGCAGGGACCTTCCATAATACATTAGCGTACCATCTCTAAACGGGATCCCCAGATGCATTACACCAGCTCAGCTTCAATCACAATGCATTCATTTTAAAAAGTTGATTGGCTACTATGGCCAGAACATTGGTTGGGCATGTAATAAAGGTTAAATGAGTGATTTCCATTGCCCTCATGAAGTTTAAGGTCTAGAAGAAGAAGAAGAAAGGCTCATAATTAAATAATTTCTCAGGGTTTGCAAAATACATTTGTCACAACAATTCTGTGAAACAAGTAATGTATCATGATCATCATTATAATTCTTTTTACAGATAAAAATTGTCTTTCAAAGAGGTCATGTGACAGTATGCACAGAATTTTTATTCTTTGCTTAATTAATAAATCTATCACTAGTTAGTGTCAGGACTAGGTGTCAGACACTTTCTTCCATGAAAGATTCTGTAAAATCTATGTGATGGAATCAACTAGTAAACTCAAAGTCAAACTCAGCCAAAGACATCAAGTATATTCTAAGTACATATGAAGACCTACTGAGTTTCCATAATTCTTCATTGGCAAACATTTACAAGCCTGCACAATTTTCATTGCCATAGAAAGAAAAGGGGTTTGAGAAATAGAAGGAATAAGATAAACAATGCTGGTAAAAGGAAGGGTGGAGGAGTCCCAGAAATTCTCTTCCCCCAGCTCCCAAGTTTTAACTTCATCCATTTCCTCCTCCCTCAACATGGCTGGAAATCATTTGTAATATGTTCCAATAATAACTAAGCTCTGGTTTTCACCCCAAATAAGAATTCCACCTCAGTTCTCATGAGATGGGGAAAGGGTGACGTAAAACTCAGTTCAGGTTCATGCATTCCAGCCAAATAACTGGTGAGTCTAGCCAAGATTCAGGTTTCTTCAGAAATGCTTTTGTAAAGTATTATAAACTTCACTTCAGCATAACTCTGGTAGGGAAATCACAAATACTTATTTACCCATCTTTACTGTCCAGCAATAGATGATAGACACAGCACTGCCAGGGCTTGGCTTGCAGTGGCAAAACTGAACAAATGTAGAATAAGAACCATAAATCACTTTGTTAATGATGCTGTTCTGAGGAAAGAGGAGAGCCTGAAAAAAGGAAAGGAAAGAGCCTAGAAGAAGAAAGTCTTGGAAAAGAAGAGAAAAGAGAGGGAGGGAGGGAGAGAGATTGAGAGAGAGAGAGACAGAGAGAGAGACAGAGACAGAGACAGAGACAGAGACAGAGAAAGAGAGAGATCTCCAACTGCTTAGAGAGGTGAATGGAAAGGTCAGTTACAGAAAAAGAGACATTTAAGTTAAGTCTAAAGCAAAAAGAGTTAGCTGACAGGAAAACTTGAAAGATGATGAAAAACTGAGAGAATAAAGGAAAAGATGAATGAAAGAGGAGAGGGGGAAAGGGAGTAGGAGAGGCAGAGAATGATGAAGACGGAGACAGACATACAAGAGACAGAGAGAAAGTTCGCTGAGAAAAGCAGTTAGACAGAGACAGAGAGACCAGGAGACAAAGTTAGAGGCCATTAACAATTGACCAGTAATTCCCCCCAAGAGAGACACAGGAAATAGGAGCAAAAAGTTTAAGAGCTTGAAGAAAGAGAGAAGATTCTGACTGAGAAAAGGGATCCTGGCAAGTGACAAGTTCAAGACCTAGTAACCATTTGGTTCAAAAAATAAAAAATAAAGATTAAAACAGAAGGTCATTACCTTATTAATCTCTCCCTGCTCCCCAAAGCATTGGAACATAGTCTAGAGAGTGTTCATGTGTTTTAATTCACTGGAGGAGTCAAACAGAGTGTGCCAAGTGAGAAATTGAACTAAAGTACTTTGTTTTGTGAATCAGGAAAATTTTTGTAATCAAAGCAGTTATTTATTGCAGCCTCTCAAGTGTATCACCCATAGCAATGACAGAATACTTAATAACATCTGGATAATCTTTCAAAAAACAGATGTGAGGGAATTTTCACAAACAAGTGTATTATTACACTTTATTTTTATAAAAAAAAAAAACAAAAACGAGTTAGAATACTTTGGCCAATAACAGTTGCAGCTATGCTAGCATCCAATGAGCTTCCTTTATTTTGTTTAAGGGGAGGTATTACTATCATTTATGTTGAATGTGGTAGGAAGGAAGGAAGGAAGGAAGGAAGGAAGGAAGGAAGGAAGGAAGGAAGGAAGGAAGGAAGGAAGGAAGGAAGGAAGGAAGGAAGGAAGGAAGGAAGGAAGGAAGGAAGGAAGGCAGGAAGGCAGGAAGGCAGGAAGGAAGGAAGGAAGGAAGGAAGGAAGGAAGGAAGGAAGGAAGGAAGGAAGGAAGGAAGGAAGGAAGGAAGGAAGGAAGGAAGGAAGAAATAATGAAGGTTTTAAGGACAATGCCATTATTCAGTTCTTAGCTTACTCAAGAACTGGTGAATAACTCAGTAATAAAAGCTGCTAACAATTCAACCTCATTACTCATAAAATGCTATTGTTCCCTGTGTTAAAAAGAAAATGTCCTAAAAGTAACATTATACTTCAACAGGAAAAGATCATAATAGCCTCCCCTTCCTCCCCCCCCAAACCCCCTATAGGTAGTTCAGGGTATCATTTTATCAGCCAAGGCTATTCCATTTTGTCTGACAGCTCCTTTCCCTCTCCTTGCTGTAAGGGCCTATACTCCAAGAAGTTTACAGACTACTCTCCAGACTGAATAATCTTGACTCAATGGATTATCCTCAAACAGCTGTGAGGAACACAAAAGCCTTTCCTAGAACATAGAAAAAAAAAATACTGGTGCAGCCTAGGGGTATATTTTTTTCCCAGCTCTCAAGTGATTTTTAAGAGCCAGCCGGTCTGGAAAATGTTGAATTTTGTTTGTAGGAAAGGTAAACACTGCCAAAATCAACAAGTTCCTTCCTTAGGGGGC
Organism: Monodelphis domestica; assembly: GCF_027887165.1. Classification (NCBI taxonomy): domain Eukaryota; kingdom Metazoa; phylum Chordata; class Mammalia; order Didelphimorphia; family Didelphidae; genus Monodelphis; species Monodelphis domestica. The sequence goes on from NC_077231.1 coordinate 248,751,707, forward strand.
TGTAGAGCAAATTGGTCTGCAGATTAAGACAGTTTAGTCAAGTCATGTTGGAGGTGAAGTAAACCCCTCTGGCACCCAGCCTTTACCCCAAAAATGTCTTAGAAAGCTGTGATAAATCTCTTCTGGAAAAATTGTAGCCTATGTTCTTGAGAGGTGAAGGAAATTAAAACTGATCTCCCCTATAAATTTCAGAGCCAAAATGGTAGGATTTTTTAAGTTTTTGTTTTGATTTATTTATTTATTTATTTTCATTGAAAGGGTCTACCCAGATTAAAAGGGGTGGAGGCACTGCTGGACAATTAAATTACAATTAGGCCTTTGTTAAATTATATTCCAAGTGCTCACTATATTTGTCAGACTTCAAATGATCTATAAAAAAAAAGTTTAATCCACTTAGCTACAACATTTTGAAGAAGTCTTCTAATAAGTGGATACAAAAATACTTTGTGTTCTCATAGGGATATAGAGACTTACAAAGAAAACTCCAAGCCACAAATGGGGTAGAGGGTTGTACATTGCTGAATGGGATAAGAATTCAAGTAGTATTTTTTTAATTCTATTGATCAGTATAAAGGCAAGAAATTGAATAAGAATGATAAGAATGTAAGAATGTTCTCTTAAGTCTGTTCCAGGATTCCCCAGCTCCAACATATATGGACAGAGAAGATGGGCATTTGCTGTCTGGGCTGGAGTGAGGAAAAATGGAAGAACTGGAGGAAAATAGCAATAGCTGAAAAGGACTCAGTACTGAATACAATTTAGGCTAGGAGATTATTTGGCAGTCATTTCCCTTTGCTGCTCAGATATTTATTTGGATTTCACAGTTCTCCATGGGAACAAAATGAATGGTGAGATTAATGAAAATCTAGGTATCCTGTTTCTTTTTTGTGAATATAGTCATAAAGCTAATCCTTATAGATAAGTGCATTCACAGACATATATAAAGAATGAAATTAGTGTGTTTGCATTTATGGGCATATTTTCCCCTTTCAAAAACTGAGATTTCACTAGTGTTCCCACCAGTAGGAATTGTTTTATACCCTGTATTTAGCACTAGTGGAAATGACTAATAGATACAACTGATTTTTTTTTATTGTTGTAGAAACACTTTCTACCCAGAACAAATCAGACATGCATCTACAGGCTAGTAATGGAGAGTTGCCTCAAGTACTTAAAAGTTAAGTGCAGGGCTACACAACAAGAATCTCTCAAAAGTAGGATTTAAACCCAACTCTTTTGGATTCTAAGGTCTACCTTCTATTGTACTGTGCTGCCTCTCTATGTATGCATATGATTTATTGTTATACAAATATACCTGTGTACATACACAGATATGTAGAGAGACAGAGACATAAGGGTTGGGTAACAGAGGAGAGAAACAAAAAAAGGGACTAAGACAGGAAGAGGGAGAAGGAGAGAGGGGAGGAAAAAGAGACAGAGAGAGAGAGAGAGTAAGAGAGAGAGAAAGAGAGAGAGAGAGAGAGAGAGAGAGAGAGAGAGAGAGAGAGAGAGAGAGAGAGAGAGAGAGAGAGAGAGAGAGAGAGAGAGAATCTCAAATCCAAGGAGAGATGGGTTCAAGACTTACATTGGACTGGAAATGTCATTGTGACTGTGAGCAAGACACTAAACCTCTCAGTGTTTTGGGAAACTCTAAGAATATAAGCTGCAGAAAAGGTAGAAGGCAGAAGGTACTAATGTATTGGTAGAGAGAATATTCTCATTGAGCATTTATCTATATTAAAGATCTGGCAAGTTTAAGTCTATCACTAATCTATTGAAATGTGGAAATGCAATCAAATCTTTGCCTAAATAAATCCATGATTTTATGGATACAAATAAGATATAGTGTGGTTCATCTATGCCTTGTTATATTATATAATTATTTTTCAAATGTTCCCTAGAATTAGACTCCCTAGAATTAATCTAATCAAAGTTCTGAGAACCTTTGACTTGGTCTTTGCATATTCTGTGCATGAGTTCAGCACTTGGATCTTCCATCTATTTAATGCCATTATTGCTTTATAATTATGTATTCTCAGATGATAACTTTATCATTCCTTTTTTTAAGCAGGTTATTCTTGGAAATATCATTCAACGTTCTTATACCAATTTTGCATCAGTAACAACAGTCTTATTGTTTGGTAAGTCTTTATACCAAAGTGGAAGAAAAGAGAATATCCTTACCTATAAGTTCTCTGGGAGTTTAAGGTTTGCTGAACCTCCTAGCCATGACTATGACTCTGTGGAGAATTTATTCTACCCTCAGTTCACAGTCCAAATTGCCAACATCCTCTTGGCTTTGGGTTAGCACTCTAGTCTCAGATCTATGTCTTTCTCCTTTGACACTTCTCTGTCATTTTCAAATTTCCCATCAGGTTAAGTAAACTTATCTATCTTTAGGTCTTAGCTAGAAAAGTCAGGAAGCTCAGCTTTGCCCTTCCTCTCTTTCCTTCTGGCTTAGGGAAAAGATAGACCTGATCCAGAGGGCATGTCATAATTTTCCCCTTATATTTTGGGTCACCTCAGTTTAATTTTCTGATATTATAATGCTCCTCAATTCACAACTCTATATAAAGAATTTATATAACATGTCTAAATATAACATTATTGGGAAAATACTGCAGTTGAAAAAAATAAAATTTTGTGTCAGGAAACAGCTTGAGATCATTTAAATCATTTCAAGGTTTCCCAAATTCAATTCAACCTGTTCTCTTCCTCCTGCTTTTGAGTCCAGGTCATTGTCCATTAGAGTTCTTATGTGTATGTGTGTGTGTGTATGTATATATATATAGAGAGAGATATGTAATAGACAGAGACAGAGGATAGATAGATAGATAGATAGATAGATAGATAGATAGATAGATAGATAGATAGATAGATAGATCAGTAGCTCACTAGCTAGGCATATATTGGTAAATATGCTGATGGAGAAATGCACTTGGCTGGCCATCCAAACACATTCCATAATCCTGTTTTATCCATTTTTCCTTCCTAAAACCCTTAGAAAAATCTCTTCCCAATAGTTGTAAATTGAAGAATTCAGGAAGCAGCACAGTGACATCTACAAAAAAGAATTCTCTGGAAGAAGATTTCACCATCTCTAACAAATCCAACTTTGATTTCATTTCTGCATAGGTCATTCCATATGACACTGGTGAATGCCTTTGGCAACAATACACCCTGTTCTATGATTTTCTTCATACTGTTAGAGAATTGTTAAATAGGATTATCAAAGGGGTTATAAACATCAAGGAATCTCACATGACCTTAAGATAAACATGGGAGCAACTTTGTTGTAGGACTACATTTATTTGACAGGTTTAAAAATGGAGAAGTGTCTAATATATGATTCGTTATAAATCACATATTGAGAATTTTTTCATTTAAAAAATCTATCTTTGCAAAAATAGTTCCTGTGAAAATTAACTTTGGAAGACTAAAATATTATCAAAGTCTCAACCAAACTGAATATCTTCCATCCATATGTGTGCATTCCATTTCTGTTAGTTGTCCTTTAAAGCCACCAAATGTTATAAATAAAAATATCTTGGTTCTTTAATTTATGTTATTCTGGAATAGCCCTGAACTTATTTACACGTTGCTGTCATTGTTGTTCACTAGTTCATTTGTATCTGACTGTTTGTGATACCATCCGCACAGAGTTTTCTTGACAAAGGGTAGTTTACTATTTCCTTTTCCAGGGTATTAAGGCAAACAGAAGTTAAATGGCTTGCCCAGTGCTACATAGCTAGATCTGAACTTGTCTTCCTGACTCTATACCCATTGAGCCACATAGCTGTCCACCAAATTTGGGATTCAAATCCCAAATTTACTATTTAATGTCTGTGTAATCTTGTGAAGTCAACTAGAATCTCTATAACTTATTTTCATATATACAAAATGTAGAGGTAAAACTAGATGATCTCAGGGCTCTTTCTAACTCTTGACCCTAAAAATTTTGGATTTGAAAATCACTATTTTCCCCTCAACAAATGCAATTGATAGCTAAAGTAAATATAGTGTCTTAAGATTAATGTAGAATTTTTTTAATATTTGTGCTGATAAATCTGCTATAGCATCACATTATTTTCAAGCAGTCCTGGTAAGAGAGCTCAAAGAATTGTTTTAATTGTAAAACCTGAATTTGAGCACTTAAATGGAGGAAGGAAGTGATTATTAAAGTTTCTTATACAAGCTTCTCTTATATTATAAATGATGACTCCATAAGAATGAATATTTGACTTAAACATATATTTACTTTCAATATAAGTGGACACATTTCCCTTCTTTAATTCATGCAACTAAATTCATATGGATATAGCAATTCAACCTAAGTTTTTCAACAAGTAATTTTCTTAAGTGCAATCTTGTACAAAACAAAGACTTAAGTAAATCTTTCACTTATAATGGGGGTCACTTGACCATGCACTTGGATGAAATCATTTTCAATATGTTCTGACATAAGGAAAAGAAAAGTCAAAATGATGAGAATAAGGAATTCTTATGTCTTTCATCAATATCTTCTCCAGTCCTTGGAGAGTGGTAGATGTTGAATCAAACTATCAGCAAAGCTCCAACTTAGATTTTGAGCCTTATTTCACTGCTCTGTGCTTTTTATATATTATTTTCCTGCCACACCAGACCATGAGTTCCTCTCTAACCTTAGCCTGTCCCCTTACTTAGTCAAATTTCTCCCTTGTGCCTACTCATCTCTATTAAAGTTCCAATCCTCTTTCAAGGTCCAGCTCAAGGCTCATTTCCCCATGAAATGTTCCCTGAGCTCCAACCACTCTTTTCCCAGTTAAAAGTGAATTTCTCCTCCTCAAATTGCCTCATGACACTTTGCCTAAATTCATCCTTCAGCTTTATCATATCATATCTTATATGAATCTTAATTGTTTATATAATTTTCTTTCCCACACAAAGAGTTTGGAATCTCCAAAAAAAGTTGTCATTAATTTTTTGTCTCCTCACAGTCAGCAAAGGTTCTTCTACAAAGTAGGCACATAATAAATATTTTTCATATAATTGAATGATTTTCTGAACACGAGAAGGAGTTTATTCCTTCCCTGCACCCCTCCCTCCCACCATCCTAAAATGTGGGTAGTTTCCTCAGGCCCATTCTTCTCCCTTGGTAAATTTGTTTATACTAGAGCTTCAATTAGCACCTTGTATAAATCCTTTTTTTTTTTTTGAGTCTTGGTTGATACTCCTGAACTATCCCCTAAGCACTAGTCATAGGAATATGAGGTCATTGAGCCAACATCCCACATTTTACCAAAAGGGAAGCTGAGATCAACAGAGGTCAAGGGACTTGCCCTAGAACATGGCATGGAATATATATCCTTAACAAGCATCATATTGAACTCTAGCTCTCATTTTATTTGTAACTTTTTTTTTATTTACTAAAGAAATTCAAACCATTAACAATTATTTTCTTCATTAATACATTTGATTTTTCTTCTGACTTTTATTCCTATTTTATATAGGATTGATATTAATCATTATATACCTCAAATATCAAACTAGATGTTTTTCAGCTTGAATAGCATTTTATCAAATACTATCATTACTATCTCTATCTTACAATGTGATTTTCAGGATAATTGCTATAATTAGAATTTTTGTGCATGACTTTGCTGAAATTATTTTTAAAATTAAAAGCAGGATTTTGTTTATTGAATCATTCTGCAAGTCTTATTTTAATGAGAAAATTCAAACCATTACTATATATTTTCATAAATAAAAATTCAATTTATCTTCTTTAAAAAATTCTAATTCAGATCCAACTGTTGTTGATCCCATAATCTTTCTTGAACCATGTTGACATTGTTTCTAACACCCAGCTAAGGATTTATTTTCAAATATTTAGTTACCATAACACACAAAACAGATCTAAAAACCAAGTCAAAAATCTTGGAAAAATTTTAAACTTATCATCTTTCCATGAACCTGCATCTCTTCCTTAACTTCCAATTTCCTCTTTAAAAAATTACCTTCCATTTTAGAATCAAAACTCTATACTGGGTGTAAGACAGAAGAGTGGTAAAGGCAAGGAAATGAGGGTTAATTGACTTGTCCAGGGTTACACAACTATCTGAAACCATATTTCCACCCAGGACCTCCCATATCTAGATTTGGCTCTCCATCCACTGAGCTATTTAGGGGTATAGATCAAAGATAGCAGAAGAAAGGACATATTGGAATAGGTTAGACCCAGAGTCATCATGTTTTACTTTATATTTGCACCTTCCAAAATCTTTGGCAACAGGAGATGATAGATAGATGGATAGATAGATAGATAGATAGATAGATAGATAGATAGATAGATAGATAGATAGATAGATAGATAGAAGGAAATATTGTTAGGGAGGGAGGGAGAGAGGGAGAAAGGTATGTAGGTAGGTAGATAGATAGATAGATAGATAGATAGATAGATAGATAGATAATAGATAGATAGATAGATAGATAGATAGATAGATAGATAGATAGATAGATAGATAGATGGATGGATGGAAGAATGGATGGATGGATGGATGGATGAATGAATGAATGAATGGATGGATGGATGGATGGATGGATGGATGGATGGATGGACGGACGGACGGACGGATGGATGGATGGATGGATGGACGGACGGACGGATGGATGGATGGATGGATGGATGGATAGATGGATAAATGGGTACACAGATACAGAGAGAGATAGACAGACACATATGTATGTGTATACATTGTTATTTAAATACTAACACAAAAGTATGTATTTTTTAACATGAAAACTAAAACCCCATTTTGCCAGAATTTGAATAATTATTAGGACATAATGTTAATAAATTCCAAAGGCTCCTCAGTGCCTCCAAGTTCATAATCTTCCGTCTATCATTAACCTTTGCAACTTCTCCCCAATCTTTCTTCCCAAGCTCATATATTATTCCCCTTGCACGTGCTATATAGTTCAGCCAAATTGACCTTCTTGCTATCCCTCACAGTTGCCGCTGAGTCTGAAAAGCATTCCCTCTTCACCTCTGCCTCTTGCAATTCCTAGTTTCTTTCCAGTCTTCAGCCAAGCACTACCTCTTGCATCGAGCCCTTTCTGACTGAGCCCTGCTTCTAGTGCCTTTCTCCCCATGTACCTTGTATATACTCACACATACATTTGGATTTGTTTCTATTGATATTGGCTAACATCTATACCATGCAGATATGTATATCCTTCCATGTGTATATCAACGTACAACATAAAGCTAACTGAGGGCAAGAATTATTTCATTTTTTTCTTCATGGTCTCAGTGGCTAACATATAGTGGAGGCTGAATACATACATTTTAGTTATTGATTAACGACTCTTCTGCAATTCACTGCTTAGGGATAGAAGTTATCTTGCTAAGGAGCAAAACCCTCCTCCTGGATGCCCTTCTTAGTCCTTTAGAGGACAAGGATATTATAGAAGGAGCATTTTAAGTAGGATAAACACTCATGTGTCACTGTGAGGATCTTTAACTGTCTATCTTTTGCATATAAACAGAGCTGGATAGTGTCAGGGGGCCCAAGTTGCTACCGTTATGCAGTGCTGTGCTAGGTGCTCAAACCCCATGATATAAGAAAAGAAGGGAGAATGAGGGAGTAAATGGTCATTGCATATAGATAGCAGGACTCACTCCTATTATCTCCATGAAGCTGGAATGGAACTACTGTTATCCTGAGTGGATAACATAATTCTCTGCTATTATCACCTCAGGGTGGCAACAGGATTACAGTGTTACTGTTATCACAGAGTGACCAGGGAACTGATTTGAGTCCTTACCGAAAGGTGGGAAAGGAATTAATCTCTGTCACATCACCATCAAAACAGACTGGACATATATATATATATATATATATATATATATATGGCACTATATATATATGGTCATAAAATGTGGAAACTACAGTTATAAAACTAAATGCTAAATCAAAAATGTAGCATAAATGGGAGAAATTATATGAGAAGATATTAGAACATTTTCTGTAATATGTTCTGCCAATAAAATACATGGAAGTAGGATTGATTCAAAGTCTCACTATTTAGTTAATTTTATGGCGTATAGATGACTCAGTAGATAGAATGATGGTCCTAGAATCAGGGAAATTGAAGTTCAAATCAAGCTTCAGATACTGTGACCCTGGCCAAGTCACTTAACCTCTATTACTTTGGTTTTATCATCTATAAAATTAGGACAATAATAGGACCTATCTTTCAGGTTTGTAAGGATCAAATAAGATACCATTTGTAAAGTATTTTTGAGAACATTAAAGACCTATAGAAATATTATTGTTAGTTCATAAAAGCCATCTAACATGGATTCCCTCACCTTCCTTTCTTTTCCTCTACATTCCTTAAATCTTTAAATAAGCTGCTTCTTTTTCTTAATTCCCAAAGAAAGGACTCCCTCATTCTCAAGGCTAATCCTTTTCCCTTTGGATCTTTGATCCTATTCCTTCCCCTCTTCCCAATCCACTCCTACTTCCTACTTTTACATCTATTCTCTGTCTGTCTGTCTGTCTGTCTGTCTCTCTCTCTCTCCCCCCCCCCCATCTCATTTTCTCTCCCTCCCACCCACCCCCTATTGCTCTCAAAAAGCAGTTAACTAATGCTTGCAAACTATCATGGGCAGGACTTCATTTTGGATTATTGGAGAATTCTGAAGTAAATTTTGAATAGTTATAATTTATTTAATAATGAATTCACCTATTGATTGGATAAGTCTCCCACACTAGACCTTCCTAATCATTTTAGTCAGTTTAGAGAATCCAGAGACAATTTAAAATATACTCCTTTAGCCTGATGCTTTATTTTAATGGCAAGAAATAAAGCCAGATAATATATTTCAATATGCCTTTCATTTATAGTTAGGACCTTCCTTTATTTGTCTATAGGCTTTCTTTATATTTCTTCTTCAACCCTTCTACTCAGTGGCTCAGTCATTTTAAACTGATTTCTCTTCCTGTTTGTCACTTCTACCAACACAAGGGTGTTGGAAGGATTAATTAGTTAACATGTGAGATTCTTTGAAGATGAAAAGCTCTCTGAAATTGCTAGGCAGTGGTAGCATTTCTGTCTAGTACTCATTTCTCCTTTTTTATATTTGTAAAATTCATCATGTTCCTTTTAACCCTTTTGACCAGTATTACCTTGGAATTTTTTAAGATATCCTTATCTTTCTTCCACTGGCCTCAAAAGTCTTAATTTACCTATATGGTCTTCTTTGGTGCCCTCTCAATTGTTCTGTTACAAGTGTGAGTTGCTTCTTACCTAGAGATTGTAAAGCGCATTATCATACCCACCTAGCTGTTTTTCCCCCCTCTGCATTTCTCATTTTCTTTGGAATTATGGTGTGGCACACCTAGAGTACAGAAGAGAAAAAGAAAAGTGACTTTTGCTAAATTCTGAGAACTTGAGACTTGTATACTATTAATTTAGGACAAATCCCATAGTTCAAAGTGCATAGGAAGCTATTTGTGCAGTTCAGTGATAAAAAAGGAAGCAATTGCTTTCTTAGATAGTTTGAAATTTTCTACAAAAATAGTTATTTTAAAATGGCTTTTGTGTTCATTCAAGGATATCTAAAGAGAAGACTACATAAAGTCTGCCACATGGCCCTGAGTGAAAATAAGTGAAAATGCCCTCTACTCTTTGAATGTAGTTTTGGAAGTCAAGGCAGAATCTTTTTTGAGGAGTCCCAATTTGTAACAAGGAGATTCATTTCAGATGAGCACGTTATTCACTGGGGCTAATTTTCTAAGATTTATCAAAAATATTCTCTCTACCAGTATCTGAAAAGCAGAGATGGGCACCTTGGTGCAATTTCTACTTTACCAAACAAGGTTTCTTTCATTGGATTTGACTGGGAATAGTCTACAGCTGGTTTGTCTACAACTCTGGTCATTTTCCCACTCTAATTCTAAATGAAATGCATGGGGAAACAGAAGAGCGCCAGAGTAAGAGCCAGTTTATTAAGAAAGTTCCTTTCTAAAGATGTTGTTGAACTTTTTTTTTAAGACATAATCAAATCTTTGTTTTAGCCAAACACTGCAGGTCATGCCTTCTATCCAATATAATTTGTCACAGACTTTTTAATGGACTAAATGTCATGTAAAGGCTTATTTGTTTGGAAATTCCTGAACTAAATGTATGCTAAGGAATTAATTTACACATGTTTAAATTAGAAATTTGTCATGATGCGTCTATAACAGAATAAACAATAATCCATCAAATATAAGCTCCTTGAGGGGAAGGATCTGATTTTTTTTGGGGGGGAGAGGTGTTTGCTTTGTCTTTGCATCTCTAGCCTTTGATATTGTTTCTGGAATATAGTAAGCACTTAAGAAACTGTTGACAGACTAACTGAAGGTCTAGTTATTAAAAATATATGTATCTTGTTACTGTTTTTTTTAAATGTTTGATGTAAATAAGTATTAAAGCGAATAAAAATAATCTCTTTCTTCCCTTTCTCACTTTGCATAATCTTTGGTACAAAAGAAACTAATGGGGCAGCTAAGTGGCTCAGTGGATAGAGTTAGGTATGCAGACAGGAGTTCCTGGATTCAAATTTGGCTTGACACTTGTTAGCCATGTTCCCCTAGGCAAGTCATTTAACCCCAATTGCCCAGCCCTTGCCACTTCTCTGCCCTGGAAAATGATCCTTAATATATATCCTACCTAAGATGGAAGGTAAGGGCTTTTTAAAAAAGAAAGAAATCTGAAATAACCATTATAAAAAGTGATGACCAAAGAAGTTTTGGATTAGATCTTGGAATAGCACACACAAGAGAGACAAAACCTCCAGGCAGCAGATGCAGCAAGAGAATCTAGAAATAGAGCTGAGTATTAAGTGGAACAAGAGAGCTTTGGTCATCCACTTCCAGGAAGAGAGATTGAAATGATGGAGTAAGGAAAATGCTACTACTTCACAGAATCCTGGCAACTAAAGGATGCTGAACCTACACTAGCAACGAGTCATGTATTCCACTAGAAACTCAGGATTTCATTGATAAGTCCATGAATTTACAGAATGAGAACCAAATTCTTTTCTGTGTCCATTGTAGCAATATTAAAATCCTATGAAGTTTAATGTGTAACCCAGGTGGTCCAGAGGTATTTTGCCATCTGCTGCTGTTCCTGCTGTTGCTGCCATGTCATTCTGGATTGTTAAAGTGAATAATGACTCACTACAAGTCTCAGTGAAAGGCACCCTTGATACATGACTTTGAGAGAAGGTAATTTTTTCTTCCGTCTGATTTTAAGAGAGTACGATCATCAATCCAGATCAGCTCAGAGAGAAACAAACATGCTTAAGTAAAATGTAGGATTAAAAACCTCTGCAAAGATGAAAGTACAATTGTGTACATTTCTTCCTCCTTTGCTACATGTTCTGAGGTTATAACATGAGGAAAGCAGGTTTCCAGCCCTGTCGCTTTATGATGCAGTCACCCAAGAAGGGGAAGGAGAAAAGGGGGGATGCCCTGGTCATAACCTCTATTACTGGAATCTATTCCCGAAATCGATTTCAGAACACCTGTTCAAAACTCCTGGCTCAATTCATTACCCCATTGGGTCATTGTCTGTGCTTATAAAATCTATAGTAGCTAAAAACAAGATTTCAGACCAAATTGGGTTCGTCTGTGGACTCTGGTTTTAATCTGAAGCCCTTATATTAAAGTCAGATCTTGCTCAGATCTTGCCCAGTTTTCCCCCTTTAAACATGCCTCTTGCCCCCCAAAGGGCATTGTGGGCATGGCAGATGCCCTCTCACAGGTCATGCTGTTCCCTCCCGGGTTATGATGGTTGTATAAGATTTCTACCTCCCCACCTTTTCTGTTGGGTGGGATAGGCATGAAGAAGTTATAACAGATCACAGATCTAATGACATCTTTCTCCCCATTTTTTCCCTGAACTTTCCTCTTAGAGTCAAGGTTAGCATTATTATTTCACGTTATCTAGATTCAAAACTTCAGTTACAACTTCAGATTCTTTGCTGCTTCTCTCCCCATAGAGCCAAATCTTGTCATAGCTCTCCTGACAACATCTCTGAAATCTTCCCTCTCGTCTCTCCTCCCACACCCACTACACCCTAAAGTTCTGGCTCTCAGTGTCTCTCACCCAGACTCTCCCCCCTCTTATACCTCCTCCACCCAGCTGCCAAGGTGACTTTCCCAAAGTCTTTCAGGTCTGACCACGTCAGTCCCTACTCAGTCGACTGAAGTAAGTCCCTATTGGCTTTGATTAGATACCTTCATCTCATTCTTTCTCTTTTCTCTTTTTGGGCATGATAATTAGCACCATATTACATAACATGCAAATACACAGGATGTGCATTTTTTTTAATTGATGAAGTCACCCACAGCAACCTTTTCTTAGCCCTGTATCTAGCGAATGACATTGAAGAAGACAAAGAGGAACCAAAGTATGAGATGTTGTCCTCTGCCTGAGCTGGTGGAAATTCATGTCCCGCTATAAGTGTAGTTGGATTGTGGGGAAGCTGTAAGTTGGCACTGTTGTGAAAAGGTCATGGCAAAGGAACCATTCCATTGGGCTTGGACCAGGGAATGGAAATTCCACCATTGGGGTGATCTTCGACCAGAACTGACCTTCTATCATGTCTCATGTCTCAAGCCTCTCTCCACTGGGCTGCTCCATTTGAGGCTGCTAGGTCCAGTGGGACCATTCCCCATTTCCTCTGAGACAGTCTTCTTCAAAGCAGAAGTTCCTTAAACAGAGTCCACCTCAGCAGCAATCCCCCAAATGACCTCCTCCAACTCATTAATTTCCCACCATTTCCTTGGCCCCTTGGTCCAAAAACCTTGTCCTTATCCTGTCTCCAATGCTGCAATTAGAACCTGGAACCTACAAATTTTTTAAATTGAGTTTATTTATGTATTTAATTAATTTAGAATATTTCTCCATGGTTACATGATTCATGTTCTTTCCCTTCCCTCCTCCCACCCCCATCCCATAGCCAATGAGCAATTCCACTGGGTCTTACTTATGTCATTGATCAAGACCAATTTCCATATTATTGATATTTGCACTAGGGTGATTGTCTAGAGTCTATGTCCCCAATCATATCTCCATCAACCCATGTGATCAGGAAGTTTTTCTTCTGTGTTTCTGCTCCCACAGTTCTTTCTGTGGACGTGGATAGTGTTCTTTCTCCCACATCCCTCAGAATTGTCCTGGATCATTGCATTGCTGCTAGTAGAGAAGTCCATTACATTCAATTGTACCAGTCTATCAATCTCTGTGTATAATGTTCTCCTGGTTCTGCTCCTTTCACTCTTCTTCAGTTCCTAGAAATCGTTCCAGTTCACATGGAATTCCTCCAGTTCATCATTCCTTTTAGCACAATATTATTCTATCACCATCAGATGCCACAATTTGTTCAGCCATTTCCCAATTGAAGGGAATCCCCTCATTTTCCAGTTTTTTGCCATCACAAAGAGCACAGCTATGAATATTTTTGTGCTTTGCTTATTATCTCTTTGGGGTACAAACCCAGTAGTTGTATGCCTGGATGAAAGGGCAGACAGTCTTTTAAATACCTTTGGGCATATATAACCTACCCTTTGAAGATCATGCCAGAGCTAGCCACCGCTATCAACCTTGGTTCCTGGCAGTTGGTAGGATAAAGACCAGCATGCTGACCCCTCTTCACAAGTTCGTCCCTGTGACTGCTCTTCTTTCAGATTGGTATCACTGCTGCCCTCTTCTTCCTTCCTCTCTTCTTCAGTTCCCTGGTTATTAAGCCTCAGCCCTCCTTGCAGTGGAACTCCTGTCTTTCTTAATATTGTAATGGTCTTGGTTCCTTCTTGAATAAATTGGAGCATAGAGGGGGAAAAACATAAGATAATGATATGTAAACAAAATAGTTTGGAGACCTAGAAAATAAAATTCCCCCAAATGACATATCTACCTGGCATGAAAGCATCCAGTGAAATATTTTAAAAAGACTATTTTAGAGATTTGAGTTCATGGAGATAAGATATTCAAGAAATTCCTGTTGACAGAATATTTAACGTAATGTGAGCTGGCTTTAAATGGCATCATTTCACCAATTACAAAATTCAAAGACACAGAGGAGTAAAAGATACCATCAGGGAATTCTGTAATAGAAAGAGAAATTCATCTGATCACATGATGAGAACAAGGGACAATATGAGAACATTCCATCAGGGCTCTTCTTTCAACTTTAGAAGTAAAGGGAAGCTTCCCACAAGTTAGGGAAAACCTCTGTGGAGAAATTATGGGGAGACCCAGATGGGATGTACAAGATAGGCACTCGTGGAATGCAGTTATGATATTCCTTGTTGGATTAAACTTCCAAATTAATAAAGTCACAGATCCATTTTAGTATTGGGGTACAGTAAATATAACATTCAGATGCCATGTAAAAGCAGTATCATGTACTAGCTAGAATGCTAGTCTTAGAATTTGGAAGAATTTCATTTCTATCTCCCCACTGACACATACCATAGACAAGTCATTTCTCTGAGTTTCAGGCAACTTTTAAAAACACAAATTTTGATTTGCTGTTAATGGACAGAATCCTTACTCTGAAAGCTAATACATACAGTAACCCAGATCTGTTATGTCTTGGTGTACATACAGGTATTATACATCATCATAAAGAGTAATGAAAGGGCACCTCATGGCAAAGGGGATGGAGTCCAAATCTGGCCTCAGCATTGACTGTGTGACCCTGGGCAAGTCACTTAACCTTGTTTGCCTCAGTTTCCTTATCTGTAAAACGAGTTGGAGAATAGCAATCCACTCTAGTATCTCTGCCAAAACAAAACAAAGCAAAACAAATTGGGTCATGAAGAATCTGACACAACTCAAAATGACTGAACAGAAAAAAAGAATAGTGAAATACCACAGGAAAAGGATAGTTGAAGGAAAGAAAAAACATCTTTTAGTGTGAATAATCTCTAATTTGGATAATCAACCCTTGAACAATCAAGACTTAAATATTGAAGTCGGGGCCTTTGTTATCAAGTCAATTACTGAGTTACTGCAAATATAAAATCTTATACAGGAAACCTTGAGAATAATTTTGCATTTTAATTACATGGAATTGGAAATTAAATGCTCTTTCCAACCCCACGTTTGTTTTTGCTACTCTCCTTACTTGACAGCCATTGGCATCTTTCTTGAGAAAAGGCCAGAAATATGAAAGACTTGTTTGTTTCAAAAGCTCACTTTTCCCCCCTCCTCTGTCAGTTCCCTGTTTAGATGTAGAGTTTCAATAAGTGTGAAACTCATAGACTGGAAGTATATAAGATCATTGTTAGACTGTTTTTAAAATGTGATAGCTTAAAGGGAAAGAAATATACTTGATGCAGAACAGAACCAACAGCCAGAGTTGGAGGCATGGTCTCAGGCCACACAGAGGTGTGGCAGGAGTTCCTTCACCCTCTCCTGTGTGCTAAAGTTTATGTTTTTCTCAATTGCCAGGCATACTAATATCTTACTTCTTGAGTGATTTGTAAGCCTCAGCATCCCAAAGCAGAAAAAAAAATACAATTGCCCTCTCTATGTGCTTAAGAAACTATGTGATGGAAAGCATATGATGGAAAAATGGAAATTCATTACCATTTCTGCTCATGTTACCAGCCATTCATGGGACTGCAGAAAATAGAGATGTAAGAGCCTGGTTAAGTAACCCTGCTTTCTATAGTACATATTCTCCAGCGGTTTAAACATCCAGTCAAATTTGGGAAGAATCAAGTGATGGAAGGACCCAAGGGAGTCTATCCCATGTCAACAATGCAGCACCTGCAAGTGATACCATCATAGAGATACAGTGTATGAGCTAGAGAAATGAGAACAAATTTTTAAGGGAAGAAAATAGGAGAAAATGAATCTCTTGGAAAAAAGCTCCCACCAAGAAGTCAGTTAGCTTCCTAGAAAAGATCATCCAGAGCTTAGAGTACTTCTTGGAATGTAATAGGTACTTAATATGGATTGGTAGATTGATCATAGTGTAATAGGTTGAGAGCTGCTCTTTGAGCAAGAAAGATATGAGCTTCTGAAGCTTATTAATTATGCAACCCTGGACAAGTCACTGAACCATTCAATACCTCCAGGTAACTCGATTTCAGATTGCACAGTGCTTGTCTTCATTGGGATTCCTTACCTTGTGTTCCCTAAACAGATGAAAGGATAAATCCATTTTAAAAATAAACCATATACTTTATGAAAAAATTCTTTGTCACTATATCCAAGATTTCAGTTTAGCCTGCAGTGTAAATACTATTGCTAGTGTGGCATTTAAGTTAAAATAAGTGCTACAAGAAGACTCATAAACTCAAAACATCTTTCTAGAGATGCAAGGAAAAATAAGAAAATTACATCAATGAATTAATCATGGAAATTATTTATATCCTACACATCTCTTTGGGAATAGAGCAACCTCCTGAGTAGAGCATTGCCCCTAAATTGTTTTCTCCCAACTCTGCTTTTCTTATCCCAGGACCAACATTCATTTCATGAAGTTTGCAGACAATACATGCTTTCTTGACTCCCCAGATCATAATTTTTCTACCTCCTCACTAGTATGCTAGGCTTCCCTTTCTCTCAAGCTCCTTTTTTTTTTTACATGTTGTTTTCTCCCATTAGAATATTTCTTAAGAATAACTGTTATTTTTGTTCATGTCTGCATCTACAGCACTTATCACAGTGCATGGCACAATGTGTTTATAAATATCTTATCCACTCCAAAAATTTAATGTAACATATTTTTTTTATTTCTCCATTTTCAAAGATACTGGGCTTTTGCTTTTTTATTTTTTGTTACTGTTTTAACATGGCATGCTTCCTTTTTCTCATTCTTTTGAGAATACAAGATTTTAAGTGAATTACATTTTAGAAAAGTTAGAACTAATAGATCTCTGGAAAAAAATGAATGGGAATAGAAAGGAATATACCTTCTCTTCAACAATACTTGGCATATACACAAAATCTAATTTTGTATTAGGGCATAAAAACATAACCAAATGTATAAAAGCAGAAATAACAAATGCAGCCTTTTCAGATCATAGCCCAATAAAAATTATAATCAATAATGGTACATGGAAAGACAGATCAAAAATTAATTGGAAACTAAATAACATAATTCTATAAAGGACGTAGGTCAAAGATCAAATTATAGAAACAATAATTCCATTGAGAAGAATGATAATGAAAAGACAACAAAACAAAATTCATGGGACATGACACAAATAATACTTGGGGGAAAATTTATATCTCTAAATACTTTAATTGATAAAAGAGAGAAAAGTAGATCAATGAATTAGTTGGATGTGCAACCAAAAAACTAGAAAAAGAACTAATCAAAAATTAATCAAAATAAAAATAAAAAACTCAAAAATTCACAATTAAAGACTAAATTGGAAATTCATCTAATCTTTTTGAAGTTTTTATGAATTTTGTGTAATGGTGATAATATTAACTTCATTACTTACCTCACAAAACAGCTCTGAAGATTTTATGGCATAATGAATGTTAAGATATTTTGTAACTATAGTGTTACATTTTTTCAATCATTGAAAAGATATTAAATTTCTATAGTCAAGAATAAAATCTAGTAATTTTTTTGTCTAGCAATATAAAGTTTAGAAATAGCCCGATACCTGCATTTTACTAAGAGCAAAATGAACACATGGCCACGTCTTCATAATGACTTTTTCAAAGCTCCAGAGAGTGTGAAATATCTGGGGCTAAAAAGAAAAGTTAGAAGGTGGAACAATTTTTAGGGGGAAAATGAGTCAGGTTTGGGCATGTAACTTTGAGATGCCTGTGGGAGATAGGTGCAAGAGAAGGTATATAGCAGATATTTGGGACTGAAGGACTAATAATTAGGAGAGATTTCAAGGAAAGACATATCCATTTGGAACTCTGACCTCTGGAGTACCTAGCAAACAAAGAAAATGCAAGTCTTCCCTTGCAGAATCTGTTATAGGGCTTAACGTTGCTAGATTTAGTTCCAAGTTCTAACAGATGTGGATTAGTTTAGGTGTGAAGTCATCATCATATTTTGGCTTATTATTGCATATGTATTTTTAAATTTGGAAGGTTTCTCAAAAAATAAGCATAGCATGAACATACAGGAAAGCAGATCTTATTACTGAAAACAGTACCTTTCAGTGACAGACCTGAAGCACAGGTACAAATTAAATACTATCCTGCAGATCACTCTTGTCTAAAAACAGTGCACTGTCCTATTTCCTGCTGTCCTCAGTGTTTGGGGTCAGAAATAGACAGGGGAGACTTCAGTCTTGGGAACACAGCTTTTCAACACTGACATGGAGCCAACTAGAAAACCAGATGACAACTTGGAAAAGATCCCAAGATGCCTCCCAAAGCACATTATGTGAGAATATTATTTATTGGATATTTTGTAACTGAGATGCTAATAATGCCAGACCCAGCACTGTGTTGAGTAACAATGAATTATATTACGATGAACATACACGGTAGCTATGAAGTGAAAATTTGAGTCTTAATGAAGGTTGGATGTCTACAATGAGTATCAACCAGGCACACTGAAAAGCAAGTCCATTCTGCGATATATAAAGCTATAAACTAAACCATTTTCTGGCTATACCACTAATAGAGAAGAAACTAGTATAAGTGGCATTGGAATTAATTTGAATACAGGTTTCCTAAAACCTGATATTCATCTATTGTGGTCTAAATACAGATATTGGTCAGGTAGAAACAGTGTCCATGGTCAAATAAATATCTGGAAATATTTAATATTCAAACAATAGAAGAGAAAAATAACAAGAAACAAATGTGGCAATGTGAAGACTCATTTCTTTCTTTAAAAAATAAAACAAAACTAGTAGGTGTTCCACTAATGAGAAAAAATAGCTATGATTTTTTTTTACATTGGAAAGGGACTCATCCTGTCTAAAAGTTACATTAAACACCTTAGGAAAATCCCTAAGATTTTTCAGTCCCCTCTACCAGAGAATAGAATTTTTTAAATGCATGTACATGTGTTATTTCAAGAGAATTTCCCTTTTATATAAAGCAATAAATGAGTTCATCTGTGTTTACTTGAGGTAAAAGAGATTCAATCTGAAGTCAGGTTCATTCAGACATCTACAAAGGCTATTTTGACCTCTGAAAACTTTCACTAGTATCCAAATTAACCTTATGATACACATTAAATATAAAATAAAATAATTATAATGAATTACAAAATAGCTTTCCAGATCTTTGACATTCAGAAAGTATCTGCTATTTTAATAATGTCCATTTTTAAGGGAACTTGGCTTCAATTTTCTCTCCAAATAGATTTCAATTTATTATTCAGTCAGAGCAATTCAAGGAATCAGGCTAAGGAGATCCTGGATGTATTGCTAATGTTCTCTTCCATGAATTTTCTAAGAAACATTTTTAAAAACTGACATTAGATTACAGTTATCCTGAGGGCAAACTCAGTTCAGGGCACTATGAAGTAGTCCAAAATTTTTTGACCCATAGATTTTAGAAACTCACTGTTTTTAAAATAAAAATCCCTTACCGAAGATCCCCCACAAATCACAAAATAATTACATTTCTGTCATCAATAACTACAAAATTTTAAGTAGTGGCATAAAAATGAGGATTTTAGAGCCTCTAAATTAAACGTTCAGAATTTATCTATCTAAAATATGAACCCTAGGGGCAGTCATTCATTCTTTCATTCCAGAATCACTGTCTATGGAAATTCACAACATTTTCTGGGACAAGCACTTCATGCTAATTCTGAGCCACAAAGTCAGCTGCCAACACATAAGCAAATACTGGCAAGCATACCTAACTATTGCACTTCAAGATGTTGGTAAAGAACAAGATAAGTAATCAAACATTTTTTCCTGTTGACCAGAAACACCTGCAAAGGTGCTAAAATGTGCTAAACCCCTATCTCAAAAGTTATTTGTTCATCCTACAAAATTAAGATGTTCTTTGACCTGGTTAAGCAAATATGCTATTGAAGGATAACCTCTATTTCCTCATCAAACAGGCCAAAAATAATGCAAACCTTATATTTTTCTATGACTGATGCAAAATCTAACCTTACTTGATTCCAGGGTCCACATAGGACTTTAAAGGCTAGAGACAGTCTGCCGGGTAAAAATATTTTATGTCCCTCTTGAGAAGAAATTAACTACTAAAACAGACTGAGGTAAAATGCAATTCTGTCTTCTGTCCTCAATGTGACCATTTTTCTCCTTTAATTTTGTTCTTCCGTTCTAGCAGAATAAAAAGCTGGAGATTTGCCTTGAGTGAATTTCACTTCCAAGGTCCAAAATCTGGTATCCCTTTAATCATGGGGGTCCTTTTTTCAGCTCTTAAAAAGTACTCTAAGAATCTATGAGAGTCCACTGTGCAGTGAGCACTAAAAGGGAGCAAACAATTTATTTTGCTCCTAAGTCATGTGTTCCCCTTTGGGGAAGTCTATGATTGTTTAACTAATTCAGCAAAACTGTGCTGAGTAAATTCTCGTGGCAAACCCTTGATGACTCAATGGTGGCCAACCAAAGCAGGTCCAGGTGTGTGAACTAAGCTTCCCCAGGTATTCAAGGTCTGGCTTCTTTCTTGAGCTGTCATGCTAGAAGGGCAATGTGGGTATGAAAAAGGTCTGTCAGGGTCCCCAACTGCTTCACTAGAGCAGTATCAGCTATTATTACTATTAACATAAGCAGTTGGGGATTTTCAAGGTCTCTGAGTTCTTAAAGCTCTCCATTCCTTAGATCAAATGGTACCTACTTACTTGCATAGTGTATCCCACCCGTGTGCCCAGGAGAAAAGAAGTTCCTTGAGGGGAGAGACTATGTTTCATTTTTTGGTTTCTGAACTCTACTGGTAGGTTAAGTCTTTCCTAGAATTAGTATTAGTTAGTGGTTTCCTTATAAGAAGTGGAGATATTTTTAAACTAGAAAAGGTAAAGGAAACCTAAAGTATCCTCAATACTTATAAATTATATATTAACATATAACATGTAGTTATACATACATGTGTTTTATTTTAATATATATGTATACATATATATATATAAACATTAATGGATTTTTCAAGGACAGGCATAATTTGTCTAATTTCCTGAACATAAACTTTCCTTTTTTCTGCAAATAGTACAACTTATATTTAGTTGTTCCTTTTTCATGATGTTCATTTACCCAACGTCTGGTATTCACATTTCCATTCAACACACCTGGCTCTGAACCTTGAAAAGTACTGACATAGGTAGAACTTTTTAAAAAATATATTTTGTTCCTATTATTCCATTTTTATATTACCTAGATTTCCTCCTTTATCCTTCTTTCCTTCCTTTCCCAGAGACCCATCCCTTGTAACAGAATTTTTTTAAGTGAAAGAAGAAAAATTTAATAAACTTTATAACATAAAAAGTTGATATCACTTTCAATGTCCCTTACCAATGGACACCTATGGATTGTCACCTCCATCAAGGAGAAAAATAGGTGTTTTTTCATTTCTCTTCTTTGAGGATGCTTTTATTCCTCATAATTTTGCATCATTCATTTCAGATATTTTCCTGGTTGTTCATTCTACTTGTATGACTGCAGTCATTGTATATGTGGTTTTCTTGGCACTGCTTACCTAATTTTTTATTACATAATCTTTTTAGGCTTCTCTCTACTTATCATAGTCATTTTCCATTTTCCTTATCAATTCCTTCTTAGATACCACTGATCATCTCAAAAAAATTCTGAAAATATCACAGATAAGTCCATCAAAAAAGTCCATCCTATCTTCAGAACCTGAAGCTTCCTCATCCTGACTTTTATCAAAGATGCTTTTGTTCTCTCAGGGAGATGGGGAGGGATGGAGACAAAATGGATCTAAAATGTTATAAAAGTAATTATTTTAAAAAATCAATCTGGAAAAATTGTAATAAAAAATAAAAGGGGCAAAAAATACTGGAAAATACATTTCATTTAAGATTTCAACCATCACTTATTATCCTTAGTTCCAACATATTCTAGCAAAGTAATGTAAAGTCAGAAAGATTTTTATTTCTGAAAGTTTCCTCAAATGGATTTTAAGACAAGTTTTCTGGAAGTCTAAATGGAGGAGGGTTGGTTGGCCAATCTGTCTCAATTTAGACTTGGTGTAATTTGAAATTTATTGTCATTCTATCATCCCTGGCTAGACCTTGGACAGGCAGTATAGGTTCCTTGAACTATGGAAAGGATTACCGTCTGGTTTTTATTTCTGTATCTAAGTAGCATTGCTCTGGTCAATTGAACTAAAGAGAATATAATAAAAATTTTCAGAACCTATTTGAGGGCATGCTCATCTGGAGTATTATATCCAGTTTTACAGATGTGATTTGGATTCAAATATTTCTAAGGAAAAATATGAGAACATAATTATATTTTAAAATTTTCTAGATTTGAGGTCTTATAACCATGATTTGCATTTGTTTCTAGAATTAGAATCGCAAGTAGGAAGAAACTCATAAACCATCTAAGATAACAAGAACCTAGACAATAAACATATTCCCTACAAGTGGTAATTAAAATTCTACCAGAAAACCTCCAGTGAAAAGAAATCTATTATCTCCCCTGGTGTCTCATTCTACATTTGGGAGAGGATTTTTTTTTTTAATTTGGGGAGTTCCAAGTTTTATCTTCTGGTGCCAAATAGACTATATCCAATCACTCTTCCACATGACAACTTTTCAAGTACCTGAAGCCACCTATGATTTTCATCCTCAATTTCCTCTTCTCCAAGTTAAACATCCCTCTGCCCTTGAACCTGACATAACACCCTTTTTCTGTAACTTTTAAATGAACCTATCATATAAAGTTGTGTGCTGGGGTATAGTAGCATGCTGCAATAGATAGCATGTTGGGCTTAGAACTGAGATAACTTAGGTTGAAACGTAGCCTCTGACTCTTAGAGCTCTTTATCCTGGGAAAATAAGTTAACTTTAATGTATTTCAAACAGTTCCCTAGGAATTAACCAAAAAGAAACAAATGTATTATGATCCATATTGGTAAAAAGAATTCCCCATACCAGGAGTTCCCAACATTAATAATTTTGCAGTTTCTTTGCATAACAAAGTATTATGATTACTTATATTTATTTTTTTTAAATCTTATGGAGATTGAACCCAAGACATCCAAATTTTATATTAGCACTACTAGGTCACACAACATAATTACTTAGCATATTATGGCCAAATGAACAATTTATTTTTTTTCTCTTTTTTAAAATTTTATTTAATTGATTAATTTAGAGTATTTTTCCAGGATTACAAAAATAATGTTTTTTCCCTACCCTCCCCCCAACTCTCTCCCATAGCTGACACACAATTCCACTGGGTTTTACATGTGTCATTGATCAAGACTTATCTGCATATTATTGAGGTTTGCACTAGGGTGATCATTTAGAGTCTACATCCCCAATCATAACCCCATCAAAACATGTGATCAAGCAGTTTGTTTTCTTGTGTTTCTACTCCTACAGTTCTTCTGGATGTGGATAGTGTTCTTTCTCATAAGTCCCTCAGAATTGCCCTTGATCATTGCATTGCTACTAGTAAAGAAGTCCATTACATTTGATTGTACCACAGTGTATCAGCCTCTGTGTACAATGTTCTCCTGGTTCTGCTCCTTTCACTCTGCATCAATTCCTGGAGGTCGTTCCAGTTCATATGGAATTCCTTCAGTTCCAAATGAACCAATTATAGACTCCTCATGGTCTTCCAATTTCTAGGTAAAGGTTTTTTGGAAGTACCTATGTATCATGAGTCACTTTGAGCCTTCCACTCACAAGGAAACCGTGTAATGTTCCCAATTACTTTAATAGTCACATAAAAATTTCAATTCCTATAATATAATATTCTGAGAGTGATTTGTTCTCTTCTCATTAACTCAGCTTCTGTGATTCCTAAAAGTTGAATGGATGGAACAGTTTACATGCTAATGTTCTCTCTTCACCTCTTACTTGCCTTATCATTTCTTCTCAGCTTCTTTCCTTAGATCATCATCTGTTTCATGCTCACTGTATGTAAATAGATCCCATCGTGGGGTCCTGGACCTTGTAATCTTTCTTCTTTTGTCCTGACACTCTTTTACAAGATGATCTGTATACCTCTATACAAGTTACTTTAGATCTCTTTGTCCTGCCTGATGTCTCTTTCAGGTTCTAGTCTCGTATCACCTACTGCATGTTGAACAGATCAGACCGAATGTCCCACCTACATGTAGTTCCTATAAGTTAATGTCTGTCTCCCCCACAAAAAAATTTCTTTTTTGTGCTTTGCATGGGTTTTGAATTTATCTGTACAGTATGAGCCCAAAAGTATACTGCATTTTAAGCTCTCAGAGCCATTAACTTAAAAAAGTTAAAATTTAAGGCATCCAAAAACACGTTTTAATGTAGTTTGGGGACACCTTATATAAGTGCATGTTGTCTACCCCATTTGATTATAAGCTATATGAGGGCAGTTTAACTTTTGTCTTCACATTCCCAACAAGAAGAATAGTCCCTGGCACATTGATGGTGCTTAATAAATACTTTCTAATTCTCTGATTTATTTGTATATGCTTATATATTAATATTTCCCCCAGTAAAATGGAATCTCCTTGAAGGTGATGTCTGATTTATTTTTTGTTTTTCTATACCTCGTCCCTATTCCGAAATCTAGCATATAGTAGGATCTTAATAAATGCCTAACTGAAAAGTACAAATATGTTCATCATTCTAGACCTACATTTCTTCCATTACCTAAGCTATATCACAAGCTTTTCACAAGTCATAAAACTATACCTCTTTCATCTATAAAATTCCATTAATTCTTAAAAAAAACTCCTTGTTATCTTAGAATGGATATTAAGTATAATTTTCAAGGTAGAAGAGTGGTAAGGGCTAGGAAACTGGGATTAAATGAGTTGTCCAAAGTCACACAGCTAGAAAGTATCTGAAGTCACATTTGAACCCAGGACCTGTGGTCTCCAGGCATGGTGCTCTATCTACTGAGCCACCAAGCTGCCCCTAAAATTACAGCCATTCTAATATTTAAAACTTAGCAAACTGAACTTCCTCCATGGAATCTTGGTCAATAAAGTAAATTCTAAGGTGAATATATCACTTCCAATATTTATTGTGCCTCCACAAAACACATAAATACTACAAATAATGTTATGCCTTTAGGGAAACAGATATGTCTATGCATTGTTTCATCCACTTATTTAAGATGGGTATGTGTTCTCTTGCCTGTGAAACAAAATGATAAGAATCCTGTCATTGCCTTCCATTTTCTATCCTCACAGACCCTATTGTATTCTAAGTTAATGCTAAAATTAAATTTGGAAATTATTCATAGACAATTATCAAATTGGAGATTGGTTATTTTGGGGAAAATAAGTGTCTTCTCTTTCCATCCATGTAGAACTATGGTTATCCCCAAATATCACATGATTAAGGATTAAGAACCAAGAAAAAAAAATTCTACCTAAGGCATACAAGTTTTGTTCTGTTTTTAGAATAGTATATGACATGGTGGCAAAGGACTTGGGATTTCATCTGTTTTGGTAATGCCAGATGTAGAAATTCTCTCCACTGACGTAAAGGACAATGCTATAACAGAGCTGTGGAATGTCACCAGCCTTCCCTGAGAGTTACTCTGAGTTCTTCAGGTGTATTCCAGCTAGTTCTGTATGAATGAGAGACTGAAACTGAACCTGATGCTGGCTCTCCATCCATGATGGCACGCTGAATCTATATCCACGAATCTTCTGAATATAGTAACTGAGGGGAATTGTTATGAGAGTTAAATGGATGATCTCCTTCTGTCTCAATTTCCCTTTCCATGTGCGGATGACCAAAGAGTTACTTGTCCGTACATTTTCCTTCCCAGTCAATGGAAGTGTTTACTTTTGTCTATTCTTCCAGCCTTCTCCAACCCCATTTCTTCACACATGTACACTGGTTGCTAAGAAACAGTTCCCCTTTGGGGCATGATAAGAGGTTTCTCACTGAATTTACAGGTCTCCTTCATGATTTTGTATAAATTTGATTTTAAATATGACCAGAAATATATCACTTCTACCTGATTGAACATGATGCATTAGAATTCATGACTGCTCACCAAACCCATTTTGGGAGATTCTAGACCAAGAAGCTCAAAAGAGTCATTGGAAATGATGAAAGGATAAACACGCTATGCAGCCACTCAGCCAAAATACTGTTTTTGTTCTAAATGGGTTGTGGTTTTAATAATATACCTCAAGAAGTCTTATCACTAAATCCTCCCCCCACCCCATATAAAAAGAAAAAATAAACAATGATGAGTTTTATCTCTCCTACTTTCATAACTATTTGCAAATAAATTTAACAACTGCAAAAATAAGTCTTATCACTGTGAAAGAAATGTAAATGGTAGCAACTTAATTCGGGTTATCATGTCCACTGGAGCTGACCCATACTATGCTGTTTGCACCCCTGGAAATCAGCTTCAGTAATAGTATGACTTCTCATCAAGCCTAATATGTAAAAGAACTGATAAGATCACCTAAAATGGAAAGATAAGGACATAGGGAAACTAATGCAACAAATGATTATCATATTTGTCCATCATCAATACCCTAACTATCTGATAAACTTTTGATCCATTTAAAATAATATTTTAAGAGAAGAATTCAATTCACCTTGTAGGTATTAAATTACTACTTTGTGCAAAAGGCCCAAACTAGTTGTTGGGCACATAAACAACAATAACAACAAAAAAATAACCCCTGAACTTATATGCTTATATACTATTTTGGGTATATTACATATAGATAGAAAAAAAAGTAAAATGCTATTTGGGGAATAAGAAAGCACTAGTAACTAAGGATCTCGGAAAAGACTTTGCAGAGCAGATGTCAAATGAGATGAATAGTTATAACAAATATTTTTAATCAAATAGATAAACTCAAATTTTGGTAAAGTGTGGGCAAAATGCATATTCATCCTTGTCAGATTGTGTCAATCATTTTTACTAGGTTCTCCAGGTAAGGAATAGCTTAAGGCTGATGCTAAATTGAGGTTATATAAGATACATCAGCTCTTGGAGATTTGCATTCACAAATAGTAAGTAGGATGATTTTTCTTGAATCTACTCAGAATAAACACTAAAACTTTATGAGACAAAACTCCTTCATTTACTTTAGTCTGTGGGTTGTTTTCTTTTTATTAGAGGGGCAGAAAAGACTCATGGACCAATATTTCAAAAGTTTCCAAAAATATAGCATTGGTCATTTCTTTTCACTGAAATTAATAAAGAGAGAGAGAGAGAGAGAGAGAGAGAGAGAGAGAGAGAGAGAGAGAGAGAGAGAGAGAGAGAGAGAGAGAGAGAGAGCCCTTGAATCCAAGTATCTTCCAAATCCATTCTGCATCAGAAAGTTTTGAGATATTTGAATTATTTACAATTGTCAGTAAATTTCAATTATAGGCAAATATGGGTCTAGCATCCAGCACTCCAAGTATAAAATTACTACTTCTGATTATTGTGAAATTCAGTCTCTGGGTTCTGATTCTGAAAGAAAGAAAACTGGCTATTTTTTTTTTAAATGCATCATCCATGGTCCAACTAAGAATGGATGCTCTGGGGAATAAGGTTTCTTGGCCCCAGGTTCCATGATCTAAATGCCTCAAAGGATCTGGCTGCTAATAGTGAAAAATCTCACCTTCAGAATATTTACTGTCACCAAGCTACAAGCCTGCATTCCTAGGCAGTCACCTAAGTAGGCTTCTCAAATAGGCTCCAGTGTTCAAACATGGGAACAGTAAAGAGCTTTTGAGTGCCTTCATTGGCTCATAGGGAACATTTCACAAACAAGGCTCCCTAATATTTAAGAACTCAAGTCAAAAAAACTCTATTAAAGTACATATTTATTAGTCTACCAACAAATACACTTAAACATTTTACTTATACACTGGCAATGGATCTTAGTTGAATATCCAGGCATGTGGTAAAGAAAATGTAGAAATATAGTATGTCCCTACTGTGTACCACAGAGTGAAATTAGAATGGGAACCTATCCATCTTCTTGGTGATCATTTTGTTAGATGATTTCTTTTGTCTCATTTAAAAATGGGATTCTGATGACATGTGAAAAATACAGAAACTATTAAGAAAGAAAAAAGAGACAGAGGCAGAAAAAAGACACAGGCACAGAAAAAAAGACACAAAAAGAGACATGAAGGTTCAAAATCAGGCATTTACAATCCCTTTTAGCAGCATTCCTCCATTTTAGTCATCTTGTTCCCCAAATCTTAATTCTCTTCACTTAGGTTTTTGGAATTATTGACAACTAGGGCAAAAGAGCGGTTCCCCACTAATGGATGAAGAAATTAATATGAATATACTATTCTTTAGAAATAGTTCACATATCACAAAATAGTTCTTTAAAGGCACTAAGATACTACTGAGGTCTGGAAGAAAGTGGTTTTATTTTGTTTTACCAAATATTGGACAGAAAGAAATAATTTATATACTGTGGCTATTGTTATTATTATCATTGTGACTGTGGTTGTGGTTGTTACTGTTGTTGTTGTGGTGGTGGTGGTGGTGGTAGTGATAGTATTTGTTCCCAAAGAATGCTTTACTAAACCAGAGCCATCACAATACTAGAAAATTTCTCACGTGGATATTTTGACAGTCTTGTAAAATTGACATCTGGACAGTCACATGTTCATTTACATTTGGCTATTTTGAGAGAGTGTATGTTACTTTATAATGGTATATGCCTTAACAATTTGACCCTTCCCTCAATATTGGTGGTGGCTGGAGGAAGATGAATATGTTTCAGTGTATCTATCTATAGACACTCTCTCATGCATATTTACAAATATATATGCATGTGTATATAGATATATGCCAAAAAATAGGGATGATAATATCACCTACCTCCCAAGGATGCTATGAGAATCAAATAAGATAATATCTTCAAAGTGCTTAGCACAGTGTCTGACACAATAAGTCTATATAAATGTTCACTATTTTTATTTATATACAAGTATAAATATACATATATACATTTCCTATGGAAATTACTGGTCCAAAGTTTTCAAAGTTGGTATTGAGTAGTTAAAGGGAAAAGCAGTTTTCTATCTTCCACCCATTCACTTTGCCTTCAGAACTATGTATGCACAAAAGTGTTTGTGTGTGTGTTATTTTATTATTCTGAAAACTACAGTCTTCAAATTCATTTCCCAAGGGAAGAATCTGAGTATCATTCACTGTCTACAGTTTCAGGTTGTGACTTGGAATGAGGGGAAGGTGTTAGACAAAAGTATCCATTGTTGATTGGACCCAAGGCATTCCTATTATCACAGTCCTTGCATTTTGCTAAGTGTTGATGCTTGGGAAAATGAATCTGTTAAGATGAACACTAGTGAATGAAAAAAGAAAAGGAAGATTAAAGTGAGATGGAAGCCTGTGCAGTTCAAAACAAGATAGAGTAACACTCATATGAAAGCAGAAAACAAAGTAGACTACATGAAGACAGCAGGGTCTCTCAAGAAGATAGAAGAATGGGACAGAAAAAGCCATGTCAAAATGAGAGGAGTATTTGTATTGATGTAGCTAATGGTATAATTTTAAAGAGGAACTGAGTCAAATAAAACATTTGAAAATCGATCTATTCAACAAACATGATATCTCTTTAAAAATGAGCTAGCTAATTGATCCAACCATTCTGGAGGGCAATCTGGAACTATGCCCAAAGGGCGATAAAAGAATGTCTGCCCTTTGATCCAGCCATAGCACTGCTGGGTCTGTACCCCAAAGAGATAATGGACAAAAAGACTTGTACAAAAATATTCATAGCTGCGCTCTTTGTGGTGGCCAAAAATTGGAAAATGAGGGGATGCCCTTCAATTGGAGAATGGCTGAACAAATTGTGGTATATGTTGGTGATGGAATACTATTGTGCTAAAAGGAATAATAAAGTGGAGGAATTCCATGGAGACTGGAACAACCTCCAGGAAGTGATGCAGAGCGAAAGGAGCAGAACCAGGAAAACATTGTACACAGAGACTGATACATTGTGGTACAATCGAAGGTGATGGACTTCTCCATTAGTATCAATGCAATGTCCCTGAACAATCTGCAGGGATCTAAAAAATACCACCCACAAGCAGAGGATAAACTGTGGGAGTAAAAACACCGATGAAAAGCAACTGCTTGACTACAGGGTTGGAGGAGATAAGACTGAGGAGAGACTCTAAATGAACACTCTAATGCAAATTCCAACAACAGGGAAATGGGTTCCAAGAACACATGTGATAACCAATGGAATCATGCGTTGGCTATAGGAGAGGGAAAGGCGGGGAGGGAGGGGAGGAAAAGAAAATGATCTTTGTTTCCAGTGAATAATGTATGAAAACGACCAAATAAAATAATGTTTAAAAAATAAAAGAATTCAGAAAAAAAATGAGCTAGCTATGCGAGAGTTAGTCTCCAAATTGGAAATTGTTATAAAGGCTAACTCTGAAAGGTCTTTTTCATCCTGGGAGGCAGGGAAAATATTTATGAATTGTTAGAGAAGATAGAATGAAAGTGATTAGTCTAGAGTAGGTGGAAGTCCTTCAGCCTGGGGTGGAAGGACAAGGAAGACTTGTAGGAGAAAAGTAACTAACACAAGTCTTGGGTTTCCAAGCAGAGCTGGGGGTGGGTGAGAAGATTCTGAATAGTCTGAGACAATCACACCTTTGTCAAGCAAAATACAAAAGCTTGGAAGAGATATTTGGTAAACTGAAGCTAGGGACAACATTGGAATTTAAAACCATCCAGAGAGGAGGAGGTGGGGGGGGGGAGGGAATGCTTTTCCTAATTTCCTCTGGATATTCAAAAGAGGACAGAATGGCTTGAGGAGGCCAACAGTCTTCATAATTTCTCTTTTATCCCACCCCATCCACCTTGGTCATTTTCCTGTAGTATTTTTTTTTACTGAATTTTAAAATGTTGTTGTTGTTGTCTGTGGCAGCTAAGTGGCTCAGTGGATAGAATGCTTTGTCTGGAGTCAGAAAGACTTAAGCTTAAATATGGCCTCAGACCCTTATTAACTGTGGGACTTTACACAAGTCACTTAACCTCTGTTTGCCTTAATCAATTAAAAGAGCAAATGGCAAACCACTCCAATATCTTTGCCAAGAAAACCTCATGGACAGTATGGTGGACACAACTGAACAATATTTTAGTTAGCATCTTTAAAACACATAAAATGCCATAAGGTCCTTTTGTGGTTGAGGGAAGGCTATATCTTCTTTCAGAGGCTAGAGCTTGGATTTGGGGTGGCCCCTAAAGGAAGGGGTGTTGGAATTAGATAGAATCTAATAGGGCAAATACCAAGTCTCAAATGAGTTGGTGAGGGGGAAAAGATTTTAGGAGCACCCTCTTTACAGATATAATGAACCCTTAAACCATGGCCTCAATGTGCCAACTGCACAGGGCTACTATATGTTTAGAATTATTGTCATTATCGATAAACCCATTTGAACTCTATCTAAACAGGTGTGATTAATTTAGATACTGCTGAAAGATTTGTGGGAGTGCTGAAAGCAACAGTGACCTAGAAATTACATATCATCCATCAGGCTATTTCACTTTACAATTTTACATGGAGGAGGAACTTAGAGAGCATCTCATTCCACTGCCTCCTTTTTCACATGAGGAAATGAGGGTTTAGAGTTGAAATATCTAGCCTAAACATATTCATTCCAGCTGAATGTATATGAACCTGGACTGCATCATTATCTACCATTATATACAGACAGTTCTAGCTTTATAGATAAGTTCCACAGACCTCTATGAAAAGTGGTTTTTACTTAATACAAATTTGTCAGGAGAGGAAGGGAATAAGCATGTGGTTCAAGGATATGTAGAGACTGGAGAGGAGGAGGAACATGCCAATCAGAGCCAGAACTGAGAGGAAGAGGAAAAACATAAGGGAGAAGACAAAAGGTGTAGGAACACAGATACTGACAGAAGAGGACAAGGGACACACAGGGGACCAGGGACATCAACTTGGACCTGGGACAGAACACAGACATTCAGGTCCTGATACATAGATGGATGGATGGATGGAGCAAGATGAAGGTCTTCTTTCTAAGCACTAGAGGTCTCAAGACAAGTTCCCAACATAGTGACAGTGGAGCTCTTATTCTTCTCCTTTCACTTACAGTTTTTCTTTTAAGTTTTGGGGTATTTAAATATTTGACTTTGTTAAAGAAAGTCTCTCTGACAAAAGCTTCACTTCTCAAATATTTAAAGAACAGGGATGAATTTATAAGAATACAAAGCATTTCCCAATTGGCAAATGGTCAAAGGTTATGAATAAGTGGTTCTCAGATGAAGAAATTAAAACTATCTTTAGTCAAATGAAAAATACTCCAAGTCACTATTGATGAGAAAATTGTATAATAAAACATCTCTGAGGTACCACATCAAACTCATCATACTGGCAAACATGATTAATAAAAAGGAAAATGATAAATGTTGGAGGGAATGTGGGAAAATCAGGATACATACAGTGCTGGTGGAGCTGCAAAATAATATGACCATTCTGAAGAACACTCTGGAACCATATCCAAAGAACCATAAAATTGTGTATCCCCTTTGACCTAGCAATATCACTACTAGATATATTTCCTATAAGATTAAGGTAAGAAAAAAGAACCCATCTGTCCAAAAAATATTTATAGCAGTTCTTCTCATGATACCAAAGAACTGGAAACCAAAGGGATGTCCACCAATCAGGGAATGGTTGGACAAGTTATGATATATGCTTGTGATGGCATGTTTTTGTGCCATAAGAAATAACAGACAAGATAATCGCAAAAAAAAAAAAGAAAGAAAGAAAATACTTATATGAAGTGATACAAAGTGAAATAAATAGAACCAGAAAAACTTTGGGCACAGTAACAACCAGAATGTATGATGACAAGTTGTGAATGACAGCTGTTATCAACAAGTCAATTACTCCCAACTGCCCAGCCCTTCTGCCCTTCTACCTCAGAGCCAAAACTTGGTATTACTTCTAAGATGGTAAGGATTTTAAAAGAAAGTTAACTAGTTTATCTAGTTTTCCAGTCTGCCTTTCCTTTTATATACACTCCATTTTGAAATCTTGAAAATACTGTTTTTACTCCCAAAAAGGACTTAATGGTTTTGATGAAGACTAACACCATAGGAGTAATAATATATATATATATATATGCATATATATATATATATATTTAACAGAGTATTTGATCTTTTTCTAAATAAGACGGTATCACCTTCTTGATAAGAATGTAAATAATAACTGTTCAAATATTTACTTTATTAACTCTTCAGTGTGGGTTGTAACCAGGATCAAATTAATAGGCTATTGCAGAATAAATGCAGAAAAAATATGTGAAATAATCACATAATGCTTTAAGCAAGTGATCACCCACAGATGCTGGTGTGAATTTGGACAAATATTGCAGTGTGGATGGGCCAAACTATGCTAATTAGAAACAATCCTAAGAACTGTTTTTTTTTTAATGACCTTTTTATTTATTTTATTTCTGTCCCCTCTATTGCTGTGCTAGCATAATCCCTTCATTATCACTGGCCTGGACAAGTACAATTGACTCCTTAATATGTCTTTTCAGCTCTACTCTATCTACCCCCAAATCCATTCACATTATGATCTCACAAATCCTTAGAGATCCTTTCAGAGGACAATTTATTGCCATATCCTATATGATGCCTTTCCTGATACCTTTTGTTGGGGAGTATGAGGTATCTGTGGAGGATGATTACTTCCAGTATGAGGGCAGGCTGAGCTCTTTTCAGGGCTTCTCATCCACTTTGGGATCCAACAGTCACAAACTCTCAACTGTGGCTCCAAGAAGCTTTGGCATACATAGCATCCATACCTCAGTAAAACCATCTCAGCAGAGAGGCTAAACCAGGCTGAAAGAAACTGACAGGGATCAAAACTGTTAGTGGGTTTGGGGGGCAGGAGCAATGTCTACCCCAAGCATGGGAAGACTTCCTCCAATGGAATAGAAAGATAAAAACAATTTATTCCAATGACCATGATGGTGGTTAAAGAAGGAGCTGTGGAGCACTTACAGTCTGGTTAGACATCAAAGATGTCAGTCATCTACTGCATTCTGGACCATCAGCAGTCATTCTGACTTTTGTCTTTTTTTGTTTTAATGTTTTGGGAACACAGAAAGGCCAAGTAGGTAAATAGAGCCTTCAGGTATTTCATGTCTTTTGAACTGATCATTTCTGGGATGAAAACTCAGTCTATTCCCTCTAGGTTTAATCCTCTGTATTTTTTTTTGTTTATATCTTTGTATAGTTGTTTATTTGTTTGTTTTTTTTTCTACTTTTAAAATGTGTATATATGTATGTACTATATATTATATATTTTTTCAATTACATGAACATATTATAATTTTAACCATCATTTTCTTTCTGTGATCCATGTTCTCTTCCTCCCTCTCTTCCCTTCCTCTTCCTTGGGTTATACATGAGCTATCATGTATTATATATTTCCATGTTTGCCACGTTGTAAAATAAGATACATATCACCTAAATAAGGAGAAAAAACTCAGGAAGAAAATAAAATGAAAAGTGATTCCCTTCAATCTGCATTCAATCTCCATCAGGTTCCTGCTATGGCACTGGATAGCTTTATCCAGCATGAGTCCCTTGGAGTTGTCTTGGATCCCTGTGTTGTTGATAAGAGTTCACAATTGATCATCATGCATTATTGCTGTTACCATGCACAATGTTCTCCAGGCTCTACTCACTTCCATTTGCATCATTTCAGTTAAATATTTCCATTTTTTGGTAATTATCTCATTCATCATTTCTTATGGTACAATAGTATCCAATTACAATACTGTCCTACAACTTACTTAGCCATTCCCCAATGGATGGCAAATCCCTTCAGTTTCCAGTTCTTTGGCACCACAAAAAGGGCTGCTATAAATATTTTTGTACATGCAGGTCCTTTTCCTCTATCTTTGATCTCTTTGAGATACAGACTTAGTAGAGGTATGCTGGATCAAAGGTAGCTGTAAAGCTCTTAATATTTATTTCTTCCTTTTTGTGCCCCTGGCTCCCCTCAGGGCTGAATCCAAGTGCCATCTACCTCCAAGAGGCATTTCTTGATTCTCCCCTGTTATTAATGATACCCTAACACTAAGTATTGGACTAGAAAGATATATATATATATATATGTATTATGTATGTATGTATATATATATATATATATATTAAGATCAGTACAGGATACTTAATTTATTTTTTGTGAACATATTGAATATAATATCCTATTAAAGCATAAGCTCTTTGAGTGACAGAGAATATCTCCTTTTTATATTTACATCCCCATCACCTATTTTACTATGTAATGTTATAAAAGGTGCTTATGTTTGTGTGTGTTTATCACAGATAACTATTCAATTTAAATCTGCTTCCTCCCAAGGTAAGGGAGAGAGGAAAACAAAAACATTTTAAGAGTAGTTAAACCAAAGTATTGCCCTCCATATAAAACCTCCATTTAAAATCTTTGCCTTTTTATGCATATAGAGTCAAGAACAAATGTCCATCCAATAAGGAGCTGCATATATTTACTTAGCTGAATCTGTGCTGTATTTCCCTCCCCTAGTAGAGTTTAAGCTGCTTGAGGACAGAGATGGTTTTGCTTTTGTCTTTGTTTCCTCAGCACCTAACACAGTGCCACATGCATAGCAGACTCTTCAAAACAGGTCAGTTAAATGAATTAATAAATAGGAAGCCCAGTATTTCTGGGAGAAGGAGAACTTTAGTTGTTCTGAACTGAAAGATGATTCTCTATTGCTGTGAGTGGGAGCTATGTGGGCCAATAAAGCACTTAGATAAATCCAAGTTTCCCCTGCGTCACTCTATAATCCCTGGAAAGCCATGACAGGGGGAAAGCAGGTGGGCTGCCCATGTGGAAAGAGTGAGGGATAACAGATGGATGGCCCATGTGCTGCATGAAAATGTTAATAGACAGAGAAGAAGGCTTTGGGCATGCTGAAGAGATCATCTTTGGAGGATTTATACAAGGCATAGAGAAGAGGTACACTAGATAAGAAAGGATTGGACAGGTTAGAGTCCATTTGAGAATAATACCCACATGAGTGAGATCACAAATTTACTGAAAGATTGGATTGTTTAGTGGCTTCTTTTAGTTTAAAATAGAAGATTTTTAAACTTTTTTCAAGTCATGGACTCCTATAGAAGTCTAGTGATGCCTATGGACCCTTATCCCTGAATATTTTAAATGCACAGAATAAAATACAGAAGATCACAAAGAAAATAACCTTTACAAAAATTATTATCAAAATTATTTAAGATCACAGACCCAATATTAAGAAAACAAAGTCTAAAATCTTATTACCCAAAATGTTATATTTCAATACTATTTTTAGTCCTACTGAAAACATAAAATTACTTTCTATATATTTTGGAACAGCTAGATGGTCCAGTGGATTGAGTGCAAGGTCTAGAAGCAGGAAGATCAACACTCACAGGCTGTATGAAACTAAAAAAGTTCCTTAACTTCTGTTTTCCTCAGTTTCCTCATCAAAAAAATGGGGATAATAACAGAACCCACTTACTACAGTTGTTGTTAAGGATGAAATGAGATAATATCTCTAAAACCCTTAGCAAAGTTTCTCACACATATAAGGTACTATATACATATTAACTTTTGTCATCATCATTATTAATGATCAGCACTATGTGGAGACATTTTTGGCTCATCTAGATTGAGAGTCCAGAGATTTCTTTTCTCATTTTAAACTTTAGAAATAGACATATCCCAAAGCATCGGAAGAAGAGGAAACCTAAAGACAAGACCTCTACCCTACCAAACACCTATTCAAGATTCTATCAATAGATGATTCATCCCTCAGGAAAGTGAGCTGCCTATTATTCAATTCCATCCATAGGCACTTTCTGCTCTCCCTTCTATATATTTTTGTCTCCTATGAAATTGAGTTAGATTAGATTTCAAATGGATTTAAGCAAAAATGGGATGACCCAGGCTGTTTCTGGGGAAGAAAAAACAAACAATAGAACAGTGACTCTACATGAGTAGATGTTCTTATTCTTGTAAGATCATGGGGACATTTATAACTGTAAGGGACCTTAGAAGTTATCCAGTCTTCTAACATCCACCCCTCATTTTATAAATAAAGAAACTGAGGCCCAGATAGGTTAAAGGGCTTCCCCAAGGTCACATGGAGAGTGATGACACTTAACTGAAGAAATGTGGCTGGAATTCCATTATAGTTCTTCTGACTCCAGGTTTAGTACTCAAAGTTCAGTTGTTTTCTATTATATCTAATTAATACAATTCATTTAATCTATAAAATATCATCAATAATTAATTATAAAATATTAAAAGAACACATAATATGCATATACTAAATAAATTATGTTTAATTATTATATATTAAATAATACTAATAAAGTATTAATTACTATTAATGATTTATTAATAAACATCAATAAATATTCCTTGAACAATGTTCATTATTACCCTAAAATTAATCGTCAATTAAAATAATTAACATATATTATCACTTCAAAATATCCCATTATCCTATGGTTATATAGCTCTTCACAATACAAGGTAAAAATAGAAATTCAAGTCTCCTGATTTCAAATCCATCACTCCCCACTAGACCATATTGACAGCCGATACAACAGTATACTCTTTCATTGATAGAATTCTGCCACATTTATTCACCTCTTTTGTTTTTTGGTCAACATTGATAGTTTCACCAACATGGAGGAATCTGTTCTATAAAATCATCCCAGAGGTGCAGAATGGCTGTTTGCCTATAACTTATGGTCTTAGAGTGTAGACTTCCAAAACAGGACTTGGTCACCAAGCCAGGTTGTACTGGAAACAGTACATGATCCCTAAGTTTATTAGCTTTCAGGTCTTCCCTAGATTCCATTTGCTATACAGTTTAATAGTCATTTCTATATGATTTGTTATGGCCAAAAATATCATCTGTCCAACCCTCGTGTGATGAATCTCTTTAAAAGCATCTAGGCTATTATGGAATAACAGATCTATAGTCTTTAATGGGAAATATACCAAGTTTCTTAATGTTATCTGGACCTGTTAGTGCTTATGCATCACTTCTGCACCATAATGAGGCATCAGAGAATATTATGTGGGAATTATTACTATCGCTATAAATTTGTACCAACCCTTCAAGTAGACGGCTGCAGGCATGAAATGTCATTTCTTTTTATTCTAGATTACATATCATTTAGGTGAAGATTTCCCTTTGATTTCATTTATTCTTTTTCTAAAGGTTCTCTCTCACTTCTTTGTAAAAACAGTGCTAATAGCTATCATTGTCTGCCCAGGAAACAGGGATTTCATGTTTAGGGTTATTGCTATTATTTAGTAGCCCTGCAGATAACACAGGAACACATGCCAAGTCATTGATCCCTAGTTATCTGTGTATGCCATTGTCAGACTCAGCTTAAAGCAAAGGATTAGCAGCTGCTGGTCCTGCCCAGGACAGCCCAGGCCAGGCTGACCTCAGCAAACAACTGTTGACAGTGACTTTGAAGAAGCTCCCACACTGAGTCCAATCCATGTCAGATCATTCCCTAGCCCCAGCACAAGGGCATTGAAGTGCTGATGAGTTATGGCACTTCCCAGATGAGGTGATCTTTTCTGTAGGGATGGGGTGTCCCCCTTGACCTACTTGTTCCCTCCCTCTACAGTCAGCCACCCCAGTAGCAGTAATCAGTCTTGCCTATGTCCATGACTACAATGATGGTTCTACCCAAAAAAAATAGGAAATAGAAGAGTTTTGTTTCTTGGGAGTCCTTTTAACAGTTGACATCTCCCATTTTTTAATCCCTTTCCTTTCTGAACATATTCCTCCCCACTTCCCACCCACCCCTATCTTTTGTAACTAAGAATTTTTTTGAAGTTAAATAATTTTGTTTTATTTTTTATTTCACTTCATAAAAACATATTTACTAAATGTTTATAATAAATCATGTGAATTATATTGTTGCTATATGAGATATATTGTGTTACATCTAAATATAAAAAGAAATGAAACAAAAATAAAAGAAAGTGATGAGGTAGACTCAACCCTCATACTTAAAACACTCTGGAACAATAAATTAGGTTCTTGGGAAAGTTCTTTCAGATTTACTGATTATTTATTGTAAGTATATTTAATGTTATAATACCCTAATGACCTAAGAGTTAAGATATGCAGTAACCAAGGAATGGGATATCTAAAGTGTCTAGCAGTAACTATGAATTCATTTATTTATTTATTTACTCATTCATTCATTCATTCATTTATTTATTTATTTTGAAATTTTTCTTTAGTCAATTTAGAACATTTTCCCTTGGTTACAAGCATCATATTCTTTCCCTCCCCTCCCCCTAGCACTTCCCATAGCCTATATACAATTCCACTGGGTTTTACATGTGTCCTTGATCAAAACCTATGTCCATGTTGTTGATGTTTGCACTAGGATAATCATTTAGAGTCTACATCCCCAATCATATCTCCCTCGACCTACGCGATCAAGCAGTTGTTTTTCTTCTGTGTTTCTACTCACACAGTTTTTCCTCTGAATGTGTCTAGTGTTCTTTCTTATAATTCCCTTCAAATTGTTCTGAATCGCTGCATTGCTACTAATGGAGAAGTCCATTACATTCGATTGTACCACAGCGTATCAATCTCTGTGTACAATGTTCTCCTGGATCTGCTCCTTTCGCTCTGCATCAATTCCTGGAGGTCATTCCAGTTCCCATGGAATTCCTCCACTTTATTATTCTTTTGGGCACAATAGTATTCCATCACCAACATATACCACAATTTGTTCAGCCATTCCCTAATCAAAGGGCATCCCCTCATTTTCCAATTTTTGGCCACCACAAAGAGTGCAGCTATGAATATTCTTGGACAAGTCTTTTTCCTTATTATCCCTTTAGGGTACAAACCCTAAGGCTATGCTATGGCTGGATCAAATGGCAGACAGTATTTTAGTGCCCTATGGGCACAGTTCCAAATTTCCCTCCAGAATGTTTGGATCAATTTTCAAGTCCACCAGAAATGCATGAATGTCTCAATTTTGCCATATCTCCTTCACAATTCATTACTCTCCTTTGCTGTCATGCTAGCCAATCTGCTAGGTGTGAGGTGGTATCTCAAAGTTGTTTTGATTTGCATTTCTCTGATTATAAGAAAATTAGAACACTTTTTCATGTGCCTACTAATAGTTTTGATTTCTTTATCTGAAAATTGCCTATTCATGTCCCTTGACCATTTATCAATTGATTTTTTGGTACAACTGATTTAGCTCTTTATAAATTTGAGTAATTAGACCTTTGTCAGAGGTTTTTGTTATGAAGATTTTCCCCAGTTTTTTGCTTCACTTCTAATTTTGGTTGCATTGGTTTTGTTTGTACAAAAACCTTTTTAAGTTAATGTAATCAAAATTATTTATTTTACATTTTGTAATTTTTTTCTAACTCTTGTGTGGTTTTAAAATATTTTTTCCCAAAGATCTGACAACTATACTGTTCTGTATAGTTACTCAAGTATACTGTATTTTTTTTTCATTACTTCCCTGGATACCCTTGATCTTTTGTTCTTCCAAATGAACTTTGTTATGTTTTTTTTTTTCTAATTTGGTGGAAAAGTTTTTTGATAGTTCAATGGGTATGGCACTAAATAATAAGCTTCGGTAAGATTGTTATTTTTATTATGTTTATTATTATCATGTCCATGAGCAATTAATGTTATTCCAATTATTAGGATCTAGTTTTAATTGTGTGGAAAGTGTTTTGTAGTTGTGTTCAAATAGTTCCTGTGTTTGTCTTGGCTGATATATTCTTAAGTGTTTTATATTGTCTAGGGTGTTTTTAAATGGAATTTATCTTTCTAATTCTTACTGCTGAGATGTGTTGGGAATATATAGAAATACTGATAACTTATGTGGGTTTATTTTGTATCCTGCAACTTTATTAAAGTTGTTGATTTATTTCTACTAGCTTTTTAGTTGATTCTCTAGAATTCTTTAAGTTGACCATCATATCATCTGCAAAGAGTGATAGTTTGGTCTCCTCATTACCCATTTTAATACCTTCAATGTCTTTTTCTTCTCTAATTACTACTTCTAGTGTTTCTAGTACAATGTAAAAGAATAGAAGTGATAATGGACATCCTTGTTTCACTCCTGATCTAGTTACTAGAAGTTTATACTCATTGCAGATGATACTTGATGATGGTTTTAGATATATACTGTTTTATTATTCTTAGGAAAGCCCCTTCTCTTCCTATACTTTCTAGTGCTTTCAATAGGAATGAATGTTGTATTTTGTCAAAGGCTTTTTCTGCATCTATTGAGATAATCATGTTATTTTTGCCGGTTTGCTTATTGATATGGTCAATTATGTGCATGTTTTTCCTAATATTAAACCGTCCTTGCATTCCTGGTATAAATCCCACCTGATCATAATGAATAACCCTCGTGATCACTTGCTGGAGTTCTTTTGCTAGTATTCTATTTAAGATTTTTGCATCAAGGTTCATTAAGGAGATTGATCTATAGTTTTCTTTCTCTGTTTTTTACCTGCCTGGCTTTGGAATCAATACCATATTTGTGTCATAAAAGGAATTTGGTAGAACTCTTTCTTTGCTTATTATGTCATATAGTTTTATAGTAATGGGATTAGTTGTTCTTTGAATGTTTGATAGAATTCACTTGTGAATCCATCATGTCCTGGGGATTTTTCTTAGGGAGTTCTTTGATGGCTTGTTCAATTTCTTTTTCTGATATTGGATTATTTGGAATTCTATTTCTTTCTTCTTCTGTTAATCTAGGCAATTTATATTCTTATAAATATCCATCCATATCACCAAGGTTGACATATTTATTGCCATATAATTTGGCAAAATAGGTTTTAATGATTCCCTTAATTTATTCTTCATTAGAGGTAAGGTCTCCCTTTTCAGTTTGGATACTGTTAATTTTATTTTCTTCTTGCCTTTTTTCATTAGATTGACCAGTACTTTGTCTATTTTATTTGTTTTTTCAAAATGTTAGCTTCTAGTCTTATTTATTAATTCAATAATTCTTTTACTTTGGATTTTATTAATTTCTCCTTTAATTTTTAGGATCTCTAGCTTAATCTGGGCAATTTTCTTGGATAATTTCTTGTAGTATGATGTCAAGATTTCTTTTTATTTCTGGGCTTTGCCTCTTCTTCTAAACCTGTTTTCATGATGAGTTATCTTCTCAGTGAGATATTTCATGTTTCCTTTTATTTTGTCAGCTTTTGACTTTGCTTTATTAATTCTTGCTGTTTTGTGATATCATTGGCTTCCCACTGCCCAACTGTAGTCTTTCAAGATTGGCTTTCTGGTATAATCTTTTGGTTTTCCACTATACTCTTTTGATTTTCCTTTTTGGTTTGGTCTATCCTGCTTTTCATGGCTTTCAGCTTTTTTAACTGTGTTCTCTAATTCATTTATCATTTCATTTTATTACTGGGCTTCTTTCTCCAATTGGGAGTTCCTGTCTTTTAAACTGTTATTTTTTTTTTTACTATTTTCAACTTTTCTTGCCAAATCTTGTCCATTTTTCTCAAAATTTTAGATTTAAATTCTTCAAGAATCTGTGGCCAATTTCCATTTCTTTTGGAAGGTTTGGATGCATTTAATTGTTCATTGTCCTCTGCTGTTTCCTCTGTAGTCTGGATTTTTTCTCCATAAAATTTAACCAGGTTCAAAGCCTTCTTCCTGATCTTCTTGGTGTTTGGAAGTTGTATTTTCTGGGCATTCTTTGCCATCACTAAACTGGTTTTTCCTTCCCTTTCCAGTCAAGATTCTGAGTGAGGAGGATAAGCTCTCTGTGTATGGAGCTAAGGAGAGCAGTTTTTGTCTCTCCAGTCTCTGCAGCTTCTGTTTACAGCCCTTCTCTGCACTATCTCTGCACCCAAGGTCTGAGCTCTTCCACCTTTTGTGGTCTCAAGTCTAGCAGCTCTTAGGGGTAGGTCTTTGGTGATCTTAGTCAGCTGCCAAGGTCCTAGAGGTGTCCCTCACTCACTCACTGATTCTATCATGTGCTGGCTTGGAGTCTAGTGCACTGGGTCCATAGGTTAGATCAGCTCTCATTTTGGTGGAAGCTATTTCACCCTCTTATACTGTGGAAATGCCCAAATCCCATATACTTTTGATGCTGCGCCCTCCTGTGGAGCCCCTTCATTCATATGAATTCGGGGTTTTGACCTTTTGAGGTAATTTATATCAATAGGCAATGAGGAGAGTTAGATTCCTGCATCTAAACCATGTTTACCTGGAACTCCAACTAAGAATTTTTTTTAAAGATAGGGAAAGGGAAGTAGTTCAACAAAATTGACCAATTAAATCTAAAAGAATATTCAATATTCCATGACCACAACCTGCACCCCCCCCAAGGCTAACCAGAATGGTCAAAGGCATATATAATCTCATTATAGATTTTGTTACCCTGGTTCGCGTTCTTTTGGCTAATACATGTCTTGATTTTCATAAAAACAGATAGTACTTTTTATAATAATGAGATTGGCTAATATATCTAGTTTCCTAAGGTTTGTAGTAGGATATAGTGGATAGAGTGCTGACTTTTGGAGCACTGAAAAATTCTGTTCCAATCCCACCTTAGAAACTAGTTATGAATGTAAATTCCTTGAGAGCATGGACTGTTTAGACCCTTTCTCATAACTCCAAAGCTGGAAATTTAAGATAAAAATGTAATTTTTTTTATTTACTGCTTATGTCCCACCAGGTAATTTACTTAAACTTTAAATATGCTCTAAGCAACCCACTAAGATTATGAATTGTATAGAAAGTACCAAACTCCATTATAGATAGAGTTAAAAATGAATCCATATCCCCTTGAAGGTATGCAAAACCCTATAGACATTTATATCACTTGATATACAGGACAACCTGTGAGGTTGATACTACTGTCATCCCCATTTTAGAGATAAATTAACTGAAGCTCAGAATTGAATTATCCTTGTTTACATAAGTGTCTGAAGTAGCATTTGGACTCTAGTCTTCTTGTGTCAAAATCAACTTGCTCTATCCAGTAATTCAAGTTGCTGCTATGAATATTTTGGCCTACATGTCTTGGGGAAAAATACAAATCTAGGAAGATTTTAGGACTAAATTCTAGAATTTGAGAGTTAG
Organism: Monodelphis domestica; assembly: GCF_027887165.1. Taxonomy (NCBI): domain Eukaryota; kingdom Metazoa; phylum Chordata; class Mammalia; order Didelphimorphia; family Didelphidae; genus Monodelphis; species Monodelphis domestica. Next base: position 248,796,009 of record NC_077231.1, read on the forward strand.
AAGGTAGCTTAGACTTTGGATAGTCTAGGCTTTTATTCCTTTCTTTCCTCTCTTTCTGGAGAGGAGAAGGAATTGAAAGGGAGATAAAAGTGGGAATGGTCTAGTTCTGAAACTGCATCCATGGTGGGATCTCCTGATGCAGATCTTTCCCCAAAGCATATCAATAGATCCTATTCACCTTTGGTTCTAAGGTGATTGCCTTGAACTCTCAAGATATTAAATGGCATCCATGGTCACCCAGCACATTTCAGAGACCGAACTGGAACCTAAGTCATCCTAAGACAAGACTTTCAATTCATCTGAGGTAGACTTAGTCTACCTTCTGTCCTGACAGTAGCTTGCCTAAAATCACTGAATTAGTTAATATTAAAGCTAGACTAGAACCCAGGATTACTGTTCTCTAGCCCAGGGTTCATTCATTAGACCATTTCCTCATTCTCCTTTACTGCTATTTTCCAATTCTCTTCATTTTTTAACCTTTCATAGAAGGAATTTTTTGGATAAAGTAGGCAATAAAATTTTTTAAATGTGTCAAAAGCTATATTTTGAAAGTTCTTCCCCTTCTTGCCCCCAAAAGATACATAAAATCACTGAGATTTCTTTTCTGAGTATCTTTCCATTGTCACAAACTCAAGCCCAGAGAACTTGGAATGATTAAATTCAAACCAAATAAGCAAAAAATAATTTTCTGGACCATTTATTTATTCCTCATGAAATATGCCTACAATTTATTGACATGCTTCTAATTGGCTTAACCCTATGATTTTGCTCATTATTCAACAGGTTTTAAGGTAGGTTATGAATAAGAGCTTTCCTAACTAGTAAATCTCATTCTGTCTGGGATGATTTAGACTTTTATTGTTTGGGAAAAAAAGAAATCCTACATTTGGAATAGTTGTGATTGTTCAGCTGGGCCACAAGAGCTTCATGAAAGAGGGGAAAAGCCAGTCAAGCCATAAGAAGCAGAGGATAGAAAGTATTTCTATTCCTTCCATAATTTCTCAAGTCTGAACTCTAATAGACTGCTTGCAGGAAGGTTAATGAATTTAGAAGAGGCCATACAGGAGCTGAAAACAGCTGGGACATGTGGGGGAGTGAGATCTGCCTGGGGTTAGGAAGAGTTTGAGGGAAGTAGACAGCACATGCTGAGAATTCTATCTTTTTGACAGGTCAAGCAAAACACAATTTATGGATTCCAGAAGCCTAACTATTGTGAGTGTACGCTGTCCACATTTGTCTCTAATAAAACACAACTGAGTAACTGAGGGGATAAACTTTGCAGTACCAAATTGTTACTTATTCGTGGAGAAAAGGGAGACAATGAAAACAAACCCAAGGAAGAATTTCATCCCTCAGGAGAAACTCATTTTACATCATTCTAAGTTCTTATCCTCCACACAGAAAAATAAATGTTCTTTCCTTTGGAATATGTGGAAAGAATGATCAGGTAAATACCACATAATAGATCTTCTTGCTTTTGGTATGAGAGAGAAACAGGAGAGTTGGTGCTGAATTGCCAAAAAAATCATGAAATTCAGCAGTCTTTCTAATTATGAATAATAAAAGTTATAAATTTTTAAAAGCTGAGGCATTCCCTCTAGTTACATTTATTTTTTCCTATAATTTGGAGGCAGATTGCCTCTATTTGCTGTAACTTTTAGAATATTAAAATTAATGGATCCTGTTTCTTTTAATTCACACACTGTTATTAATAGTCCCCACCCCTCTGGAGGCCCCTGTCACACAGTCTGGTTCTCAATTAGTGTACTTTTGGCATCTAATCAAGGATGAAATCATGCTTCTTCTCCATCTCCAGTGAAATGCCAATGTGGGAACTAAGGTTCAAATTAAAGTCGCAGAACCTACAGCTGTGCTAACTTGAGTTCAGCAACAATTGAGAGTGGAAAGACCCCTGCTCAATGTGTCAGGAGACCAAAGCAGCTCTGACACTGCCCTGCCCTGGGATTCTGGACAAGTCAGTTTTAGCTCCTGGGTCCATAGTGCTTTCCTGAACAAGCTGGGAAATTCGAAGGACAAAGCTGCGGCACTCACCTACATTATTCTGGGCACTTGTGAACCCCTTCAGTACCACATCAATTATAATTCACTCACCTGAGCTGTAGTCTTGAGTTTGGCTTTCAAAAGGATACATATGATTGTGTGTGAGGCATTTGGGGAAGGGGACAAGGGGGACACCGTAGTACACAGATCACTGGACTCTGGAGTGAGGAATGCTCAAGTTCAAATCTAACCTCAAACACTTACTAGCTCTGTGATGCTGGGCAAGTCATTTTAGCCCTGCCTTGGTTTTCTGAACTGTAAAATAAGGAAAATAATATCTGCCTTTTGGAGTGGTTATGAGGTTCTAATTAAATGAGACAATTATTTGTAAAGCATTTCTTTCTTCCTGTAACAGAGAAATGATTTTCCCTTCCCTCTGTGATAAGGAAGTTGAATAAAGAGGATAGAGCATCCACAAGTAGTCATGATTGAATTCACTGGAAAGAGACCTGGGCATACCTCTACCATCCCATCAAAGGAACCATATGAATGATAATAATTAAAAGGCCAATAAGAGAAGATAGAGGGAGGTGAACTGGGAGTTGTGTGGGAAGATAACAGAGGAACAAAGGAAATGACCTATGAAGGATTCAGGTTAATAAGGTATCTAATATAAGACAGGCTCTGTGGGCTCATACCTACACTCAAACACCATGCAAAACCAATTCCACTTCCCTCCACCATGAGTTCCAAGCTCACAGAGATCTATGCAGAACTAGAAACTTGTCAAGGAACCATGGTTATCTTCCTCCTTCCATTACCTCCCCCCAAAAGAAATATTCTCAGGATGACTAAAGGATTAAGAAAGTCTCCTCTTGCCTTAGGAGAAAGATTGTTCTCCACGTCCACAGAAAGAACTGTGGGAGTAGAAACTCAGAAGAAAAACAGATGATTGATTACAAGGTTCAATGGGGATGTGACTGGGGATATAAATGATCACACTATTGCAAACATGAATAATATAGAAATGGGTTTTGAACAATGATACAAGTAAAATCCATTTCTCATTGTCGGGGGGGGGAAGAACATGAATCATTTGGCATGAAAAAATATTCTAAATTAATTAAATAAATATTTTTAATTATTTTTAATTTTAAAAAGCCTCCTCTTGGGTGAATCCCACCTCCTCAAAGACCTATTTAATTCTGTAGACTCATAGTACTGTGGAGTTGGACAGCAAGGTAGCACTCCAGATAGAGGGCTATCCTGGAAGTATGGAACATCTGAGCTGAAATCCTGAGTTAGACAATTCTAAACTAAAGAACCCAAGCAAATCACTTTCTGTCTATTTGCCTCAGTTTACTAATCCACAAAATGAAGATAATTATAGCACTTACCTCACAGGGTGTTGAGAGAATCAAATGGGACAAAAATATAAAGTGCTTTGAAACCTTACCATGCTATACGTATTAGCTATTTTTTAAACTATTACTACAGCTGCTCCTCTTGGTGGGACTCCAACAAAGGAAGAGCATTTTGGTTAGATGGAGAGTTAATCTACCAACTGAAACCTAGAAAGTCCACATCACTCACCGCACCAATAAAGAGTATATATTCCATGATTTTTCCTTTGCATCTTGGCATATTGCCCTGTTGCCCCTCTTTCATGGTTCCCATATTTTCCTACTTGAACCAGACCATTGGTTTATTCTAGGAAATTCTAGTTTTACAATGTGTTCACATGCTATCTTCCACTCTGCTGTGTTTCATGTCTCGTAGCTAGTAAATTAGTCTGTAAGATCTCTCACAGAACATCTTTCTTGCCCCCCATACAAAATGCTTATTGCATTATAAATGCTTAGTATAAGCATTCAATAAATACTTGTCAAACTATATTTCTTCTCACAAAACAATCATCAGTGCTTCTATGTATCCTTTTTTATTTCCAAAGCTAATGTATATTTCCCCTTCCCCCTTTTAATATACAAAAATCCCATGATTTTGATATTGATTGAAATTAATAAAATAATTTTAGGGTAACTAATGGGCATTATTTGATTGATTAGCAAACTCAGACTAGGTATAATATTCAAAATGCAGCATAACAGATGCACTCATTTTTGAGGTTGATCCAAACTATAAACACAGCTTCCTTCATTGTAAAATGAAGAATCTGGACCTCATGATGAGTGTGGTACAAGGGAAAGGGTCTCGGATATAGAATCAGAGACACATATTTCATATTCTAGTTCTACCACTTTCCATATGTGTTCCTGGGTTGTCACTCTAATTACCTAAGTCCAAGTTTCTTTATCAGTAATATGAGGAGGTTGGACTAGGCAACCATGAAGATTCTTTACAAATTGAAAATTTTATCATTCTATGGGTCTGTGATCGCAGCAAGAAACAATTGGTTTTAGGGGGTAGGAAACTGGATTCAGATTTAGGAAGAATTGGGGAGAATGTGTCTCTGACACATACTACCAATGTAAGACTGGACAATTCACCTACCTTCACAGTTCTTAAAAATCTCCACAAGTTTTTAAACTAAAGAGTCAAAGGGAGTTTCCTTACATCCTTGCACTGATGAAATTACAAATATGGACTGAACAAAAGGGGGGGGGTTATGAGAGATTTTATAAAATGTTCTGAAATACTTAAATATCTCCCATTTTTTATTGGAGAATAAACTATCTTCTATTCAACCAAAAAAATTTTCTACTGTAAGGAATAAATCAGAAGCAATGGTTTTAGTGATGGATACATATAGAAAGGGCCATAGTCAGGGCTAAGGCAAGGGTTGATGAGAGGAAATTCCATAGAGTATCTTTCTAATCTCTTCATATTATATTGCCACTAACTATCAGAGAGTAGAGGAACACTGCCATTCGTTTTATCTGCCAAGTTAAGTCACCCAACCTCTCTGAGGCTCAGCTTTCTCATTTGTAAAGTAAATGTCTTACTACAGGATATCTTAAGAGTATTTCCAATGTCTAACATTCTGAGAGATGGTGTCATAGAAGGACCAATGAATTTGAAGCCAGAAAATCTTAGTATAAATGCCAGCGCTGTCACTGTAACTCTGTAGCCACAATCTTTAGAAACTCAGTTTCCTCCTCTATTTAATGAGGAGGTTGGACTAAATGTTCTAACAGGTCCCTTCTTGCTCTAAATCCTGTTTTGTTTCCCTTATGTTCCCCTTATCTGTATGGAAGGGGGTTAGCATCTATGTGGATTAGAAGGAAGAATAACTAATCCCATTATTACTCTTATCCCCAATGCTTTCTGTGATTAAGAATTTTCTAAGAAATAGCTCAAATTCAAATTGATCCTAAACCTAAATCTCTCAGGTATTCAAAATTTCTACACACAAACACTCCACAACAACAAGCCATTCATTTTTTTTACTATCTCCACAATATGTGGTTCATAGTAGAATGTGAAACAAGAATTTCAAAATATCCTGAGAAATAAGTCAATCCCTGTGGCATTCCTGGCCATGTTGAAAAAAAGAATAAGAAGATAGTCTGAGAGACATTATGTCATGGGTTAATTCTGCAAAGACAACAACAAAAAGTTTAAACATTTAATTTTCTAAATTCTTTTCAAAATGAATCACATCATTTGAGTTCTGCAAATCACTTAATTGTGAGGATTTTTGGTTATCATTGGCTTTACCCAAGTATACAAACAAATTCTCTCATTCAGGCAAGATGCCCCTGTGATAATATATATGACAAGTTACTGAAGTTCAGGGAATTCATAAACTGGTAGTATAATGTTGTTAAACATTAGAGCTATCACCATCTTTTAGCTATTTCCCAATTCCTAGGCTTAATGTAGGTATGCAAATCATTCTCCACTAAGCAATTAATTCAATAAAGAATGTAAACATTACCATTTGCTCCTGTTAGTTGGGGATAAGTTTTGGCAGCTAAGTTATGAATTGATCCTCAAATTAAGCAAGACTTTGATCTGAAAGAAAAAAATGCACAAATTTAGATGCAGTCAAAAGGCATTCTCTATAATTCATCTAACTGGTCATCCAACTAAACTGAATGAGGCTTCAAAGAGTGGTGTTTATCCTGTTCTTTCTAATGAAAATTTCCCAAGTTCATTTAACACAGATCCCTTTAAGTGAAATCATGACTTTGCCCAAACTGTATTATTTTCCTACCTTAAATAAAATATTTTCATCCTGTCATTTGTCAAATGAAAAACATCTACCTTATAGTAAGAAGATAATAGAACCAAACTCAGATTTTTCCACTCATTTTTTTCACACTAATTACCACCAAGTTCAAATTTTTTTAGCATAATGAAGAAGGAAAATAGCCCACAAAATCATTCATATAATAGGAAGATGCTTTTTCTCAAAAAACTCAAATCTGTTTTGTTTTTTAGGTTTTATATCATGATAAATATATCAATAGCTAAAGAGTCGCATGCACAATCTTGCATATAGTACACAATGAGGTATTTGATGAATCGATCTGATAAATAATCACAAAGATGCAAGAATGCTCCAACACTAAGGATCAAAAGGCATCCATGCCATTCTATTCTGTGCGCTTATCTGTGGTGTCCCCTACTTACTCCATCAAGGATCCATTCAGTGTGCTGTAGAATTTTCTCTAGGTCATTTGACCTGCATCATATTTGGTCTACCTTCTTTCTGCTCATAAGTTTTCTTGGTGATGTATTTAATGCTACTTCTTTTACAGAAGTCATCGATTGTATGATACAACAAATTTGCACACATGTAGCTTCTTGGGTCAGCCATAATTTTTTCATCAGAAAATACAATATTTCAAGATACACAATTGTAGAATGTCACTGAATGAAGCAATACATACTACTTAAAACTAATGTCTTTATTAATTGTATGTGCAAAAACAAAGCAGTAATTACTCAAACAAATGCAAGAGTTCATGGATATGTATGTGTGTCTACTGGTAACTAATAAACATGTCTAAAGTACTTAATAGAGTATCTGGTACATAATAAATACTTTATTAATACTAGCTATTATTAGCTTACATACTATTCAAAAATGGAAAGGTATCTTCCTTCAGCATTTTAAAGTTGTATATAATGTATAATATAAAATAATCAATATTCATGTAATGTTTAAACAATTTTAAAGATACATATATACATTTGTGTATATATGTATATATATAATTACATATGTAAATATATGTAATTTTAACTTTTTTGAGCCTCAACTACCAATGGGTTAGTTGCTAGAAGTTTTTCATTCCCATTTTATTGATCAGGAAACTGAGGCTCAAAGGGGTAAGTGATTTGACTCATGTACTTGATGAGTTTTAGTAGTGGACTTTTAACACATCTTTCTGGTTAAAGTCCATCATTCTGTCTCCTGTTTCATGTTATTCAGTAGATCAGTTATTTGATAACTAATTATTAAGTGTTTTCTATGTGGCAGGCATTGTGCTAAGCTTTGAGTATACAAATGAAAGCAATGGAAGAATGCCTATATTAATGGAAGCTACATTCTAGTAGGGGAGATAACATACAAAAAAGCCAGATACATACAACCTATGTGCAGAGTAGATGAAGGCAATCTAAAGTGGGAAGGCAATAGTAGCTGGGGGTATATGAAATGCCTCCTGCAGAAAGTATGACTTGATCTTAAAGAAAGGGAGAAAAAGACACAGATGTGAGAGGGTAGAATATTCCATGCATGGGAAACAGACAGTAAAAAAGCTTGAAGCAAGTAGATGGTGGGAAGAGTTTGGTAATATACAAGAAGGTGAGTGTAGCTGGACAGCAGAGTGTGTAGAAGGGAGGAACAGGTGAGAAACCTGGAAAGATGGGAAAGGACCAAGTTGCAAAATAGTTTAAAAACCAAAATTAGGGCTTTGTATTTGAACCTAGAGGTAAATGAGAGCCAAGGGACCTCTCTGGGTAAGGGAATGACAAGGGCAGATATGACTTGAATTTTTTTTTCCTTAAGGGAAACTAGGCATCACAGTGACTAGACTGCCTGGTGTGGATTTAGGAGGGCCTAAGTTCAAATATGGCCTCAGATAGTTCCTATGTGTGTGACCCCATTTGCTTGGACTTTGTCTCTCTTCTGTTTTAGCATTCATACTAAGAAAGAAGGAAAGGAAAGGAAAGGAAAGGAAAGGAAAGGAAAGGAAAGGAAAGGAAAGGAAAGGAAAGGAAAGGAAAGGAAAGGAAAGGAAAGGAAAGGAAAGGAAAGGAAAGGAAAGGAAAGGAAAGGAAAGGAAAGGAAAGGAAAGGAAAGGAAAGGAAAGGAAAGGAAAGGAAAGGAAAGGAAAGGAAAGGAAAGGAAAGGAAAGGAAAGGAAAGGAAAGGAAAGGAAATTCACTTTAACAACTAAGTGAAGTCTACATTTGAACAGGAAAAGACTTGAAGAAGGGAGACAAATGAGAAAACTCTTATAGCAGTTCAGATGAGCAGTAATGAGGGCTTGAAATAGGATTGCATTTATATATATTTATATATATATATATATATATATATATGCGGAGAGTAGAGTACAAGATATTGCAAAGACAGAAACAACATAATTTGACAGTGAAATGTTTATAAACTTTAATACATAAAGTAGAGGAAATGTTTACAAATTACAATATAGTCTAAAATAGCAAGAATGAAAAAAGCATACTTCTTTTAAACCATTTAATTCAAATCACCTTAACATTTTCAAGCACCTAGTATTCAGTTGGCACTTTGCTATGAAATGGAACAGACCCCATCCTTACAGCATGTACAATCTATTAGGGAAGACAAGAAATGTATTTGTGTAAAAAATGTAACATAAATTAGACAGTAAAGTTTAAGGGTAAAGGAGAAGTCCATACAAAATGCTGTGAGGAATCTGAGGGACTGATTACTTCCAGATGGGAGCATAAGGGAAGCCTTCACAGAAAAGGTTTGAAAACTGGTCCTTGAAGGAAAGATTTCAACAGGCAACAATATGGGATGACAACAGAGGTGAGATGTAATAGGTACTGGTAATTAGAGTAATTAACGGGGTGTTTTGCCTAACTACATATTTGTTATAAGGAAGCATTTAGAGACAAGTTGAGGAGATGAGATAGTAGGAAGCAATAGAAATAGGATTGAATCATGATATTTTATTCATTCAAATTATTTAACTCTATGTGGTTACTGAACAGTTTTCCATGATTGTTTTGATGTTCAATACAACTTTTCAGTAAAAGACTTTGTAAGAGAGAAAATCAGATCCAGCAATGCAAAGAATCAGCCCGTGCTGGAGAAGGGCAAAGAAGACCCAAGATTCCAGAAAGTAACAGATGCACTGGGGAAGGTGAAACTGCCAGATCACTTCTTCTTGTGATCCTTCCTGGAGTAGATGGACTGAGAGAGGATCTCTGAGATGGAGGATCCCACTGGACATTGTCTACCTTCCAGTGAACCCCTAAATCTCTCTGTTTCCAGCTGAAGACAAAAAAGTAGACTGGAACTTTGTAGAAAGTCATCTACTAAAAGGATTTCTCTCTATCCCCAAAAATAGTACTGAACTTCATTTCATAGCTAGATCAGCTTAGGAGGAAGGACAAATCCACCAACTGACCAAAAGGAGGGTCAGGCAGACAGCCTGAACACTCCTCAGGATTTGGGGGGGAGGAAGGTCATTTGTTAAGCTGTAGGAATTCCTCTCCCACTTTCCTCACCCAACACCCTCATTCTCCCTGCCTTGTATGTTCTCAAGAATAAAGAGTTACCCTTAGATCAGATCTCCTGCTTCCTGATATCCAAGTAGGAGACTGAAGATTTAGGAGAATCCTACTGTTCCCCAAAGGGAGAATTGCTCAAGACCAAGACTGAGGAGTGAATTAGTTCTCAAAGGGAAGGGGGAAGTTGGGACATTGGGAGGATCCAGGGGCAAGAAGTTACCCTGCCTCTCAGCAACAGCTAATATCAAGGAGGGAGGCGGTGGGTCATTTCTCTAAGACTATCTCCTCTATTCTTTAGCCTTTACCTCCCAAACCCAATCTTTGAAGAGACATATTCTGTCCCTCTGGAAGACAAATCAGGTCATCTTCTCCAATCCTCCCCTCTCTCTATTTCTTCATTCATCCACCCTCTCTCTCCAGTTCACCACAGTGGGAGTGTGTGACCTCCTTCTGGTCCTATATTACAACTTTTAAATAAAAAAATACATTTTGGAAAAAGAAAGCAAGGTTTGATTTTGGATCTGAGAAAATAAATGGTATTCTTCACAGGATAACCAAATCTATGAAGCCAGAAAGAAAGAAGGAAAAAGATTATACTAGTGCTATAAATCTCCTGTAGGCAGCACAAAGTGAAAGTGCATCACCCTGCACAGGGAAAGTGGGTGTTGTTGACATGGCAGTTTGTTGCAGGAAACTTCTCCACTTGAGAACATATACTTTTATGACATTCCTGCTCTAGTACATGCTCATTCCACTATGTCCACCATGGAAAATATATGTCACCATGGGCAAAAATAAGATGGAGAAGGGAAGTCTCCATTCTAGGCAGGAGTGAACAGCATAATTAAAGAAAGGGGATGGGATCCAATTTGACCTGAAAGCAGAGAGCATACAGAATGCCCTCCTATGCTATCACTCCGAAGTTGATAAAGTTGTTTCCTCAGAATAACCCCATAAAGGTGAGAGAACAAATACATTATCGCCATTTTAAAGATGATGAAGTTGAAGCTCGGAGATATTAAATGACTTGCATTAGAACTGGAAATCCACATTTCCTTCCATTTCACCATTACTCTCTGGATAATGGCTGTGAAATGAACTATAAAACTGTGTGCCCTGAATTCCAGTCTAAGAAGTATGAACTTTATTGGGTAGGCAATTGAAATCACTGAAAATGTCGGAAAGAAAAGAAAGAAGAGGTATTAATAAGTACATATCAAAGTCAACCAAATCAGGACTAAACTATATCAGCTCAAGTCACCACAATATTGATGTGGCAGGAAATTGGAGGCAGCTGTTTTACTCCTACTATTAAGATAAGCCCTAATGATCCAGGATGACCATATTTTCCATCCAGATTACAATATGCTATTGAGTTTACTATAGTAAACCTCCTGAGTTTACTATAAACCTTTGCTAATGGGGTTAGGGGAGAAAGAGGACATTTTAATGTAACACAAAATAAATTAAAATGAACTCTTGAGGGTGTGGATGAGGATGAGGATATCTTTGTTCTAAATCCATGAATGTAAGATAGAGCAAAAAGGAATAATCTGGACAAAATCTCAAAATTTCTCCTTTGCCTTATGTCTGAATTTTCAAGCAAAATAATTTTACACATGAATTTTAAGAATATTGCTCTCATATCTGCCACCAAGAGACTTGTGAAGATCTGACCTCTGGTAGAAATACTTTTCCCTAAGACTTTCTATAAGTGCTCTACACACTACACAAAGAAAACATATCAGTTCTAGGGTTTCCAGGACATCAAAAATATGAAGTTGCTCTTTGGATAGGCTATTATAAATTTTCTGAATTTGTTCTGGATCTGGCCCTTCCCCCCACCGTAGGGATTTCAATACCTATTGTCAATATAAAGAGAAACTTGGAGTAATAGGTATAGCTTACCTGAAAGAAGTCTACAATACTCTACTAGGGCAGCTATCCACAGTTTTATAATCTAGGATGAAAAATAATGGTTCCAATTTTAAGGGCAATTACACTGTAAACAAATACCATTTAAAAATAATTAGCAACAGTATTCCAAGTCTTACACTGGTTTTGGCAATGGGAAGCTACAGGTGACAATTAATGGGTTTTTTGGTTTATCCCAATCACCAGTTTTTCTCCCTGTCCTTTTATCTTCAAATCTCCTCAGGCAGTATACTCTGTATCTTCTGTAATTTGCAAAGTTTGTCCATCCAACACAAATTCACATTTAGGGAATATTATCATTAGTGACCTGACATGCTCCCACTTGCCAGCCCAGTTTCAATAGAGGAAGCAATGATATATTGGAATATCAAGTTCTTGGCAAGGGAAGATGACTCCAGTTAGGCATCAAATTGTACAAGTTAAATTTAAAATAATGATAAATAATTATTATTACTTAATAACTAATTACAATGAATAAGAATACACAGAAAAAATAGGATTCAAATAATAATAAATAGAAAGCCTAAGAGTCAAAATTATTAAGCAATTAAGTATATTGCTAAAATAGCTTGTGTATACATAAGACTATCCACTGCATGGTTTTCCAAATTTATTGTGACATATTTTTGGCTACTTTGCAAGTAGCATGGAATGTATTGCTTATAATATGAAAAGTGGTGAATGTAAGTCAAACCCTATCATGATGATGTCCAAAGGGGCTCCAAATTTTATTATTGTTACACTAAAATTTCACTGAACAAAAACTGCCCAAAATTAAGGTCAAAATACCAGGAAGGCAATAAAAGTTCAGACATCAGGGCATTGTCTGTCTTCATCATTCTGTTTAAAAACAAGAATCATGAATTCTCCTCCATATCATCTTAACAAATGACAATCTGGTATTCACTTGGAGATGTACAGTAATAAGGAGCTCAATCCTTCATTAAATCACCCATTCTGCTTTTGAACAGATCTAATTGTTAGAATATATTCCTTTTATTAAGGTAAAATCTGTGTCTGCACCTTCTACCCATTGTTTCCACACCCAGGGGCCAAGAAAAATAAGTCTAATAGTCAACATCATACTAAAAATTCCAAGTACTGGCATCTAGTGAAAGAGATGGTATGGACATTTAAGGGAGAGGTCCTATGGTTCTTACTCTTAAGATTAAAAGTATTTAGAGATCTCTAATCCTAGATTATAATCATAGAGGTTAAGTATTTGTGTAGGAAGCACCACCCTCATAAAGGTTCCCAACCTCAAAGTGTCCTCCAGTCTTATCTCTCCTTCACATCCCTCACACCCAATCAATTGCCATTCAGCATGTATCATATTTCCATAATGCTCTGTGTCATGATTACAGGCACCACCCTAGTTTAGACCTTCACCACTTTTTGTCTGGCTTATAATGGTAATCTCCAAATAAATCTCCCTCTTTCTCTAAGACCCATCCATGGTATCTGTTTGATAGTGTAATCTCAGCTAACTTTATATAACCAGTTCCATACCACAAGACCATTCAGCTGTCTTCCTTGGGTATTCTCATCATAACTGAAAAATCATGAATCCCTCCTCCTACAAAATACTGTTTTTATTTTGTGCATAGCCTATGAACCTGTTCTAGTAAGTCTCTTGAGTACTGGTTTAGTATTGCATTTTTATCCCCAATTCCAAGCACCATGGTTAGCCCTGTACATATGTATTCAGTGCTATTTGATTGACTATAATAAGGAAAAAATAAGAATGCAAAATAACCATGCCTAGCAACACATATGACATTCTACATTCATAGTTCCTCACCTCTCTAATGAAAAGGTCTTCTTCATTGTTTCTCCAGGGCCAAGATGGGTTATTATAATTATTCATCATTTGGTTTTATATTGTTCTTTGTTTAAAAAACTGTAGACATAAAATAGCTGTAGGCATTGATTTTTTTTTTGTTTTTTAATCCCTCCATTCCTTAATTATGCTTAATTCACTGAGGGAGAGAAAGAAGATAGCCTGGGTCTCAATCATATCAAACAAACAAATACCCAACACCTATACTCAAAGGACAAAAGAAATAGACCAGGACCTTGGAATTGAGAACCTTAGGAATAGCAATGACCTCCAAACCAATGGTCCAGCTTCAAAGACATCATTAATTAGAATAATAACCAAGAAAAGAGAACTGTTTCTCATCACCAACAACTCCAACTGCTGTCCAACTGTCACCAACTGGCAGAAAAGTTCAAGAGCCCTGGAAGCAATAGCAGACACACGTGCACAGACACACACACACACACAAACAAACATACACACTCACACACATTACCACCACTACCACCAGTCATCAATTCCTTTAGCCAGTGTCCCAGAAAGATACTGCCCCAGCAACTGCTTCTTTAGGTGCTATAGCCAAAGCTACTAAAGACCCAGGAAATAAAGTCCTCCTCATGAGTCTTTGGCACTATAAATTACTTCATTTTTAGATATCATTTTATCAATGGAAATAGAATTAAAGAAATTGGTAATGGAATTAGGTAGAATGAAAATAGAATTAAAGAAGACATATTCATCTGACATAATTGAAATTTTCTATATGTATTATTTTTCTCATTAGAATTTGAAATCCTTAAAAGGATGGACCGACTCTGCTTCATGAAGAGAGGGAGTATCTTTTGCTTCTTTTATGTGGCCTCAGTGATTAGAACAGTGCCTCACACATAACAAGAACTTAATAGTTTTTGATAGATTATTAGTTTTATCCCCAACAGAGTACAATGATTTTCATATAGTAGTTGCTTAATAAGTGCTTTTTTATTCCCATTTTCCAATATTTCTATGAATTCTCCAAAACAATATTCTATTCCATTTTCATAATTTATATAACTGATCCAATCCCTAAGTAATGGGTATCCACTTTATTTTCATTTCTTTGCTACAACAAAAAGTGGCACATTTAACTTTTATATAGTACCTTCACATTTTTCATCTCAATATATTAACCCAATTAATAATTTTAAATATATAAGCTCAATAATAACACTATGCAGTATCCAGGAAAGACATTAGCAACTTCCTTTAACAAATGGCATTGCACTTATTAGCAAGGCTATGAGATGTCAAGTGGCTAGAGGCTATCATCCAGTACATTAATTAGTCTCATATACCATATGACTCCTGGGACAACTGTTACAGTCCTGTTGGTGTCCATCTTGACCACTTACTATGAGTAGACACTATTTCACAGAACCACTACTTGCAAACATATGGTCTAAATTAATAATTCCCAACTTGCAGCTGTAGAAGACTCTGACCCCAAATTCTTTAAGCCAGGCATAAGATATTTTGCTGTATCTTTGGCCCTTCTCAATTCCCTTACCCCACAGCCTTCTCAGTCTTTGGAACTTAACATCAACAGCACTGTCAATGCTCAAAAAAGAACAACTGTCATCAGGTTTGGGAAATTGGGAGCATGGATAATTGCCACTCCATTTTGTTCTTGTATCCTTGGGTTATAGCCAAGGAAAATTAAGATATGTCATGGAAGAGGCTGACCAATTTTGCCTCTTAGGGCATTGGTTTACTCATCTGTGAAACGATAGGATGGAACTAAATGTTCTCTGAAGTCTCTTTCCAATACTGGTATTTTATAATTCTATTTTTTGCTACTTAAATGCTAATGTAAATTTAGAACCCAGCCCCTCTCCTGAAATAGGATCTTAGCATAAAGTACTCCAATATTGATCACAATCTTACAAAGAATGCCAAAAAAAAACCACAACTCCAAATGCAGAGAGCTGTCAACCCAGCTCCACCCCAGTATTAAGGAAGGGAAATAAAAAAAAAAAATTTGAAGAACCTGTGGGTTCAGAAGTAGAGTAAGAGAAGAAGTGGTGAAAAGCATGAACAGTTTAGAGTAGGGAGAGGCACATTAAGCCACTATTGTTTTTGTGGATGAGTAATAATTAGGGATAGAGTCATAACAAAATATACAGCCATACTCTACTTCTTTTATATTGATATAAGGCAGAAATAGGAAATAATAGACTACGTTGGAGCAATAAAAGCAAAATAAGAGTTGAACTAGATGATCTCTAAGTTTTATTTCTAGCTGAATGAATGAATACATAAATAAAGGAAAAGCATATGTTAAGTAATTATTTTACAACAAACACTTGACTAAATGCAAGGGATAAAAACTGATAAATCAAAATAGCCACTTGTCTTGAGGAGTTCACATTTATAATAGGGGAATATAACACATATGTGGGAGTTTAACTATAGGGTGGATAGAAAGGTTTGACCACAAAATTTTGAAGGGTGAATTTCCATTAGATTCTCCAAGAATCATATAAGCTTTTGCTTTCAAATGTTTTTATATGACCAAATTTCCAACAAGACCTATATAGTGGAGCGTAAGGGAAATTGGTAAGGATATCATTAATCAATAGATTCCTCCCCTAGCCAGTGTAATGAAATAATAAATGGGGCAGGTAAGGAAGAGAATATCAACATTTAAAGCAAACGGTAAAGAAAAGAAGATAAAGGGCATTAGAACTTTACAGTTTTAGAGGCAAGAGATACCTTGGCTACATGGTTTTTTGCCCATGAGCTTCCTTACTAGTATATTCAGTATCTATGCCCACTATTTCCCCTGACACTATATATTTATGGGAAAGTGTGCTCTAGTGTCATTGGGGGATTTTTATGTGTTAATTTTTACATAAGGTTCCTCTTGTTTGGCATTAATTGTGTCTATTGCTGACAAATAAAGGTCAGAACAGTAGGAGGTGCTCATGAGATATATATGTTTAGGAGTATGGATCCACAGAATATTTAGACCCATCATGGTCACACCACTGAGGCCCCAAGCAGTAATTGCAAGTGCTAGATTGGAAAGATAAACTAAGAAGTACAATATATGCCATCATGTGTGCATACATATGTACATATCTCTTGAATTCTATAGTATATTTACTACTCCTCACATGAAAAAGTTATTCAGAGTCTGACCAAAATGTTTGGTAACCTCTGATCTTTTAAGGACCCAAGATGGAAAATGGCAACAAAATGTAGACTGAGACTCATCCACATGTCTCTGCCCAGCTTGTGAAACTTCTCTGCCATCATTTTCCCCAATGCTGTAGAGTCCACCCAATGCTGTAGAGGTCTTCTTTTAGTCCTTTGGACCGAGTGAAAAGACAATGAAAGGTGAATATTGACTTTTGCCACATAACTAACCCCTCCTCCTTTTCAATCTTGCATTTCTTAAATGAGATCTTTTCCACTGCGTCTCCTTCATAATTCCTCATCTGTCATGTGTTTTAACTCACAAAACATTCCCCCTTTTTGGGCATAACCCATTGACCCTTCATTCACTCCAGAGGCCCAATCTGTCAAGCTTTCTCCACAAACCCTCACCCCTCACCATTCGCAACAGAAAAAAAAATCTAGTCACAATTACCTGCTGGTACTCTAAATCAAATTATCTTAATATGGCAGCCCATTCAAAAAGCTGTAACTCCCCAACCTTTCACCATCAACTCCTATTCATAAATTCATATTTTAAAGGAAAAAAAGGTGAAGTGAAAGCTTAGATTAGGCAGAGCTTGTAGTTTGTCCCAAACACCTGATGGAATTCAGAGTCTCAATGGAGGGACCTGACTGAATTCCAAACCACATTTAATTACACTGGTTTTTAGTGTTACTGAAAAGCTTGAACTCCTCAGAGGGAAGGCAGCTTGATTGAATATAAAGTATGATGGTCAAAAATTTCAGCTAGGGATCCACAGAGGCAATACTTTCACACTTAGTCTCTACACTTTTTTTTCCCTTGGAAAATGTTTGCTCACAGGAAATGACTATGCGTTGGCCAACATTTTAATAGGGACCATTTTGTTTTTGGCCCACTTTTCCAGCCCCTCATTATGAAAGCAGAATGGTTTAGTAGAACATGGCCTGTACTGGAAGTTAGAAGCTCTGGTTTCCAATGCTGGCTCTGCCATTAACCAGCTCTGTAACTTCAGACAAGTCGCTGCTATTTTCTAGACAATGTACAATGAGGATATTTGAAATAAATAATCACGAAGGTCCTTTCTGGCTCTAAAATCTATGATTTGGAGATTTCAAGCTTATTTTAGGACTTGCTGAAGGTGCCCCCAAAGAATCCTTTGCAGAATCATGACTAGAATCCAGGATATCTAGGTTTGGATCCTAACTCTGATGCTTACTAGTTGTAACCATGGAAAGTCACATAATAATGATGATAAAGATGATGGTGATGCAGCTAGCATAAATAGAGCACTTACAGGCTTGCAGAACACTATACACATGTTATTTTATCCATTCCCCATAACAGCCTTAGGAGGTAGCTGCTATCATTATCCCCACTTTACGGAAGAACAGATTGAGGCAAACTCAATTTAATTTAAACTGAAGATAACAGGGGTTAAGTGAATTTGCCCAGGGTCCCACAGCCAGTAGGCATCTGAGGCAAGATTCAAACTTAGATCTGCCTAACTCCAAGCCTGACACTCTGTTGTCTTGTTCACTATTCCTCTCTTAACTTCAGTTTCTTCTTCTATAAAATGGGGTTATTTGTGCTACCTACATCATAGAAAAATTGTGAGCTTTAGTTTTGAAAATAAATCTTGGTTCTCAAGATAAATGTGAGTTATTATTATTTTCCTTCAAGTTGGCCATGCATATTTCCATCCATTTTAAGAGAAAAATACTCTGAAGTTGTCTTCTGATCCTAGTGACTGCCTAAATGAGTGAAGATCATATAATATAACTCGTGTAGGGATTCTTAACCTAAAGGACAAAGATCTGAAGTTATCTCCTAATAGTAGTGACTAACCAAATGAGAAAGGATCATAAACCTAGAGAAGGGATTTTTAATCATCTTCTCCCAACATGTCAGTGGATAGATTTCAGTGAGTCTGTGAAATCCAATAGAAAAAAAAACAGTTTTATTCTCATTAATCTCTAACTGGAATTAAGCATCTGGCCATCCTTTTAGCATATTATTCTGAGAAGGGTTCTATAAACTCACTAGACTCCCAAGTGATCATTACACACAAAAGGATGAAGAACTTCTGTTCTAGAACTAAAAACGAACTCAGAAACCATTGAGCCCAATCCCTTGACTTTCCTGACGAGAATCTGTTCTTGCTCAAGGACATACAAGTAGTATACAAGTTGGTTTTGAACCCAGGTCCTCCTTCTCCAGGCAGCTATCTTTCCATTAACCCATACTGGAAATGATAAATGTCTTTTAAATAAATAAAGAGATAAGAATGATGAACAGCTCTAGAACTCAGAATAATTAACCCTTTGGGGAACCCTAATCTACCTATAAAAGTAGGAGTTAGGGAAAGAGCCCTAGAAAGGAACACAACATTATAATTTCTGAAATGAATCTACTCTCCTCAGGCTCTATTCCCAATAATTTTACATAGTAAAACAAATGAGAGCAGATGACATTGCTGGGTACACAGTAGGGGCTCCATAAATTCTTAGTGATTGATGCAACATGTTGAGCTGGGGCAGCAGCCAAATTTTGCAAATCTGTAGTTCATTACCATGCACAGAGGAGGAACTGAAGAGCTCTGAGGAGGAAATGACCCTTTCAGGTGTATCCTTGACTTTTTCATTTAGAAAATCATGCTCAGCAATTAAGCCTAAAATCATCAGTTTTCAGGCCATGTTCACAATAAAAACAGCCCATCTCCTTGAAAGGCAAGCCATGTTTTTCTCTCACAGGTGAGTCCTTATGCAGCTGTATCCTTTGAGATTAGCAAATTGCTACAAAGTAGCTAATATAATCATTTATGGCTAAATTTTTCATGGAAACTCACTGATGTGTTTCTGATAGATAGAACAAGGGAAATAGATTTAAAGATGCTATGCCAAAGTAAGAAATAGACAGAATGCCAAAGAAATCACTGCTATTGCAGAACTCATCATGGCTGCAGCACCTAACTAGACAACAATTTTCCCCATTATTTGTAAAGCACTGTCCCCACTTCATAATAAACTTATATGTCACCCCCCAAAATACTTTCTATTCATTTTTAAAGAGAAGATGAAAGAAAGAAAATGTCTTAGAACCAGTCATTTTTTTTAATCTTGAAAGTTCATCAATAACATAATTATAGTGAATAGAGAACATACCTTGGAGTAGGGAAGATTCAAGCCTTGCTGATATATATTTGCTACATAACCATGAAAAATCATTTAACATCACAAGGTCCCAAGTTCTCTAAAATTATAAATTACAGACTTACGATCTTATAAGTCAGTAAAAGGAGTATTCAAACTGGTAATTCACTACACCAGACATCACTACATCCGCTACCTCAGACATATATCAGGCCCAGCAATCTCGAGTGAGGGCAAACCAGATTAAAATAAAATTGAGAAATATTTAACAAAATACATAAAACTTCAATGGGATAGAGATAATTTTATTATGTGGTTTTCTAAATCAATAAACCCACAGTAATAATTAAGTATGATTTAGTGGCCCTGTTTAAATTTGATGCCAATATATTATACTAACAGCTCTGGACCATTCTCTCTCTTTCACCTCTATATCTATCTATACATCTATCTATCTATCCATCTATCTGTCTGTCTATCGATCTATCTATCTATCTATTTATCTATCTATCGATCTATCTATCTATCTATCCATCCATCCATTTATCCATCTATCTTTTCATCTTTCTATTCATTTAACTATATATCCATCCATCTAACCATCTATCCCGACATCTATCCATTTATCTATCTCTTTATCTATATCTAAACACTGTCATGAATCTGACTACTGAGTCAACAGATTTTCCACTATACCACACTCCCCAAAGTAGCAGATTTTAGGAGAGTCTTTTAGACATAGGTTGGTATTGATTTTGAAGGTTCTTTTAATCTCTTTCCTCAGTTTAGCAGATTATTTTAAGATAGTGATTATGCAAACCCAAGACAAAAGGAGGAATAGAAAATATACACTGATGATTCCAAACTTTCACTTTGAAGACAAGATTCAAAAGATGGGGTTTTAAGAATCATGGGTTATCAGTAAATCTACATGTCTGAAAGACAACACCTCAAATTGTTTATCATCATTTATTGAATACATAGATTTTGAATCAGAGGTTCCAAGTCTCCGGTTTAGTTTAATTGCCTTGAGTAATCTTCAGCAAACGTCTCACTTCTCTGGCTTCAGTTCCCTTGCCTGCAAAATGAGAAGGCTGGAATAAATGATCTTTAAGGTCCCAACTAGCTCAACTCCTCATTAAGTGAATATTATAACTACCATGCCCATTTCATTTCCATGGTAAATCATGCATTCAGGAAAGTAGAAACTGATCTTACTGGCAGCAACTAATCTTGTGGTCAGGAAAGCCTGGCTGATGGGAGAACAGTAATTTCATTTTGTAAAAGCTTAAAATCACCTTGTTCCACAGTCTTTCTGAAGAGAATTTTAAAATGCAGAATGCATTGAAGAAGAAGAATATTCAAGTGAAGTAGTAAAATACAATAGAAGTGCTATAAATGAGTCATGGGTAGTTTTGTCATTAATAAATCATTTTTAAACTATTATAAATCAATGAAATTATTGAAATTTTATTACCTGAATGGGAGCTACATATCATTTTGAGATAAATGTGTCTCACATGGCAGTGTTACAAGTATACACTTGCCATATTTTTTTGTATTTTTGGTCTTCATTTGCTGGTTATCATCATTCCTTAAGCATGCATGAGTCACTAAAAAGTACTTAGCTTTTAAAATCTTGCTCTAAACATCATCTGATGTTTCTTCATCAGTAAAATGAAGACATTGGATTGGATGATTTTTATGGTCCTTCCAACACAAATTCTTGGCACAGTGCCAGGAACTTAGTACAGACTTAATAAATATTTATTGATTGATTAAATCTATAATTTTATAATACTCTGAACACTAATTGATTAAAATACATTGAAACATTATTTTCACTTTCACTAAGTACACTACAAGACTGTGAGCTATTCAGCAAATAATGGCCTTTGCTATTTGGTTGTGATTATAATCACTTTTCCCTTAGTAATTAGCAGTTGGGTTTTTGTTGTTGTTGTTGTTGTTGTTTACTTTATTTGGGGCCCAACCCTAAATCAAAAAGCATTCTGGGAAAGAGGTTCTTCTGAGTCTCCCTTCCTACTAACCCTTTATTTTTGTATGATCTGAATCTCCAAGAAAAAGG
Source organism: Monodelphis domestica (assembly GCF_027887165.1). NCBI lineage: Eukaryota > Metazoa > Chordata > Mammalia > Didelphimorphia > Didelphidae > Monodelphis > Monodelphis domestica. The sequence goes on from NC_077231.1 coordinate 248,817,877, forward strand.
GATCATGTAAATTCTATCCCTGGGTTTATCCTGGGCAGCTGGAAAAGACTGACAAAAATCTGCTACCTCCCAGCACTCTCAGCCTGAGACAGCCCACCTGAAAAAGAGGGAAAACTACAACTTCCTCTTTTCCTCCCTCCACCAGTCCAACCCCCTCCCATGAAGCACAGATGTTTGTTTAAGGTAATGCAAACTGACTCAGAGGAGCTATTTGGCCAGAATAAAGTAAAAATTGGGCCAAAACGAATGAAGTATGGTTTGTCTTTTCATATACCAGAAAAGCAGGCAAATAGGGCTCTGCATATTAAGCTTTTTTCACAGCCCAGCACTTAACAAGGTGTAATTATCCACCCCATTTAAAGGGTTTATGTCTCTCAACAAAATGCTGCTCAGAACTTCTTGCTGCTGCTAAAGACAGTTCATTATCTTGTACCAATTTTTGTTTTGATTCACCTGATTACATTTCTGTTGCGTCACCTTTTTCATGAATGCCATAACTGAGCTTCTCTAGAACATTGCTATTTCTCTTTCTTTGGCCCAAAATGTAGATTTAATTAAGGGAATGTGAAACAAAGTTGGAAGAATTGGTTTGAGCCAGACTTCATATGACTAAATATCCGAATTAGGGGTTTGTATTTCTACTCTTTAGACCTTAGTCTAAAGGAAGATGCAAAGGGAAGATGATTTTGGTGACTGTGTTGATGATTGAATGGTACAGAGAGAAGCTGGATGCAAGATCTTTACTTGAACTAGAAGGCTATTACTCTAGAGGAGGACATAATGAGGATGTAACCTAGTCACTGAGAGGTAATAAGATTAATCATCAACTAAGGAAGACTAAAGTGGATGTTGTGAAGCATAAAGATCCCAACTGAGGTCAGATAGCATATATTCTTTTAATATATCAAGTCCACACATTTTTATTAGTTTCTTTTGGAGCATTCAGGAACCAAGTCATAGAGGCAAATCAGGCAAGAGATGATGTGATGATGGTTCAAAAATTACCAGGAGTGCAAAAGGGGAAAAAATGGTAACAATAAAGGTTAGAAAATAAAGTAGAGTTGAATTTGCTAACAATTAGGTCAAATCTATGAAGGAAGAAAAGAGGCCACAGTAGAAATGAAGGACTGAAAGAACTGGGAAAGCTGAAAGGATTAGAGATCATGATATTAGGATTTAGAATAAGTTTATGGAGTAGAGAATTTTAAAAACCTGATCTGAGAAAAACATAAACCAAATAAAAGCATAGGTGAATTGCCAAAGAAAAAGCCACAGATGGGTTCATGAATTAATTCTATCAAATGTTCAAAGAACATAAATTATTGAAAATATACATAAACAAAGCAAATATACATAAATAAAAAGACATGAATCCTGCTAATGGTCTTTCATGGAATAAATGGAATTTAAGTTTTTATGGCAAGCCAGATAGAGATAAATCAGAAAAAGATCTAGGTTGGGTTATATGGATGCACAGAATATTATATTACTGAATAAACTACAGTCAGTCCTAAGAATGTGATACATTTTAATAAGCATTTTAGGACTTATTACATATAAGCTAGTGTGCTGAATGCTAAACAAATAAGAAACTAGATACAAGCAAACAAGCCAAAGAAATAATTTTGTTCATCGAAAATCTTAAATTCCATTGAAATCCATTTTCTCTAATGCCTATATCCCTAGGTAGAAAGAGTATAAGTAAAAAAAAAAAGTTTGAATTTAAAATGAACTCATTTCTTCTAAATTCTATTGTAACCTATAGTATAAATTAAATATCTACTTACCATCAAATTTCCAAGACTCTATGCCTTAGGTAGCCATTATCCATAAGGTTAAAAAAATCAAAAGAGATAGAGAGGGATGTAGTACAGGGATGTGATATAGCTTTTGGTGCAGTTTAAAGGAAAAGTTGTAAGACCTCAAGACTTCATTGAAGACTCCTGATTAAAAACTAAACCCTAAGGGGCAACTAGGCAGCTCAGTAGATAGTTAGCCAGGACTGGAGACAAGAGGTTCTAGGTTCAAATGTGGCCTCTGCACTTCCTAGTTATATGACCATAACCAAGACACTTAACCACAATTGTCTATCCCTTATCATTCTTTGGAAATTATATTTAGTATCAATAGAAAAAGAAGGAAGGAAGGAAGGAAGGAAGGAAGGAAGGAAGGAAGGAAGGAAGGAAGGAGGAAGGAAGGAAGGAAGGAAGGAAGGAAGGAAGGAAGGAAGGAAGGAAGGAAGGAAGGAAGGAAGGAAGGAAGGAAGGAAGGAAGGAAGGAAGGAAGGAAGGAAGGAAGGAAGGAAGGAAGGAAGGAAGGAAGGAAGGAAGGAAGGAAGGAAGGAAGGAAGGAAGGAATGGAAGGAAACAAACTATGTAGGGGAAGAAAGGGAGACTTTATAAACCAAAGTCCATTTTCCAAAGAGTCTAAGCCAACCAATTTATCTTGGGGCAATCTTCAATCTCCTATCAATGAAATCCAGCCAATCAATGGGTAGCTCAAAATGAAGCAATGCACCTGAGGTCAGCTCCAGAAACTGAAACTTTCTAAGTTCATATATTTTATCTTGCCAAAAAAATGTCAATTCCAATTCTGAAAGTGCCTATAACCTTGGCCAAGTCATCAAATCTCTGTGAGTCTATTTCTTCTTTTTCAAAATGGGAGTTTTGGACAAGACGCCTTCTGATATCCTTTCTACCTTTTAGTCTTTGTCTACCTTCCATAGAGATATACAGTCAAAAATAGCGACTTGAGGTTGATCACTCTAACAATTTATCAAGTTGATATGGGAACCTGACTGATTAACTCTGCTTACAATTTAATAAAGCTCACTATAAAGACATCTACAGGATGGTGGAATTCAGTAAAGCTGCATCTTGGGCTCTTGATTTACTTAAATACCAAGAAAATTCCACAGGGCCTATTTGCAAGGACAACAGTTTAGCATGATAGGAACGTTGAACCATAGTGTCAATAGGAAGTGAATAAGTTATTAGGGAAAAGAGACCATCATTGTAAAACTTCCCTATTAATATATATGAAATATGATATAGGTACATAATAATATTTATATCTGTATGTATTATTATACATGCAGTATATGTTATATGCATGTATTCTATATAACACATTATATATATATACATATTACCACTTTGATTGCAATCTTCTTAATCAATACCTCACTTACCAATAACTTTTTCTTAAATTCCATGTTTTTCACTTACTAATTCTTATTCCCTATATCAATAGAGATAGGATAACTTTAAGAGTAAGACTCCTTTTAGGAATAATGCTTCAGATGTCAATTAAACATTGAGATTTTTTATCAAAGAATAATGATGAAGTATTCTATTTTTTTTCTTTTCTTTCCAATTTAGTATCCACAAAATTATACACATCTACTTTCTATTTTGGCTAGAATACATCTGTTACATCGAAACAGTACACTCAATCACAGCATGTTACAGTGGTCACAGGAAATAAATATTGGACCTTTCAGGTCCAAAAGTTTCTAGATAAATTAATAAATGAACAATTTTGCCCACTTTTTATCATAAACAATATCCCTAGCTATAGGTAAACAAATTGCTGCAGATTGTCATAAGAGGAAACTTCATGCCCAAAATGGGAATCAATTAAATAAGGTTTCATTCAATTTATCGTCTTTGGATGGTGTCTTTGTGAGGAGCTTCATAAACCAACTGTGGCTGTGTTTTTTATTATTGGCCTATTGAGTTAGATGTAATTATTTTTTAAAGCACAGCTATATTTTAATTCTTTTGGAATCAATACCAAAACAAGTTGTTTATAGGGTTGTAGACCCCAGGTAGCAAAACACCATACCTTCTGCATTTAAAAAAAATTCAAGTTGCATTTGGACTAGAAGAGGAACTAATGTTTTTATTTTAGTGAAGGACTGGATTTTCTAAAATTGATGTTTTGTATATTCCTGTCTCCCATCCATTTTAAAAGAATAACATCAACTTTTAAATTTAAGAATGACTCTTTTATGGGGAGAAAAATGCTATGACAAAAGGTCCAGTGTTCCCAATCAAAACTATATCTCCAGATGTAGTTCTTTAAGGGATCAAAGGAGGAGCAAAACCTAAGGGTAGGAAAAAGGACGAAAACATGGAAATGAATGGACAGGATTGACCATCCCTCAAGAAAGTATATATTCCAAAAAATCATTTGTGGGACTTAGAGACAGAGTCATTATTAAAGCCAATAACAACAATAAAAAAAGAGAGAGACCAGAAAGGGGAGGTCTTCTGGAAGTTTCATGTAGAGGAATTATAACCACTCCATGGATAACCTGGACGGGGAATGTTGTCACAATCTTAAAGGTGACCCAACAGAAGCCCAAAATGGAAATTGTGACTTGTTCATTAAACCAGTAAGTAGCAAAGCCAGATATAAAGCCCAAGTCCTTGAATCCCATTATGGCATTTAACAAGATGAGATACTTAACAGCCAAAAAACTTCAAGAAGCAAAAACTAACTAGGTTGTGGACTGGTGGCTTGATGGAAAGAGCACAAGAGAGAGTTACAATAATGCTAAGACAGGTTATGGAAAATGGTTTAGAGCAAGCCCAGGCAATGTAGTATAAAATAATACCTTACCAGTGTTAAAATTAATATTTGATTCATTATGTATCAGCTCACTAAGGACTTCCCTAGATTCTATAAAATCATACCCTTCATGATTCCTTACCTCTTAATATATCATTATATTATATTCCATATTTTGTTTCACCTTTCCCCAACTGATGGGCATCTTCCTCTTAAGTTTCTAGTGCTTTGCCACAACACAAATAATTGTTATAAGTATCTTGCATGTGTAGCTACACATTTTACCTTTATCTCTTTTGATTATAAGCCTACTGCTATTGCAGTCAATGGCTATATATGTACATTTTAGTAACTCTGTTGACAGAGTTCTTACTGCTTCCAGAAGAGCCAAAATAATTCACAGTTCCATCAACAGATAATTAATGTGCCTGTTTTCGCTCCAACATTCATTTTCCTTTTTTGTCAACTCTGCAAACTTGATAGGCATTGGCTAAAAACTCAAAGTTGCTTTAATTTTTATTTCTTTAACTTTTTCATGATTTGGAGTATTTTTTTTTCTTATGGATTTTGATAACTGAGATTTCTCCTTTTGAAATCTGTTTACATAATCTCACCGTTTATTACTTAGAAACATCCCTCATCCCTTTAACAGATACTCTTTTAGCATAACCTCAAAGACCACCATCATACTGCTTGCCTGCTAATAGACAGTGTCCAGTTTATTATTCCAGAGTTCTCCCCCGAGTGAGGCAGTAGCCCCATCTGGTTAATCACAGATTTACCAATGAAATTTACTGAGTCAACACAAATTGGGGAAATATTTATTTCTCTTCCTTCCTTTCTTTAATCCCCAAATCCTCAGATTGACACTGAGAATTATCAATAGACAGACAAAAAAAAAAAGGAGTCAGCATGACAATCCAGGAAAAATTTAATGAAACTAAAGCATTTCTACCTAAATTCAAATCAGAGTTTTAAAATGCTTTAACAAATAGCATATTATGATCATTTAATGGGAAATTAAAGGAGAGAGATTAAGTTAGAGGCAATTGGGAAAAGTTTAATGGAAGATCTTGACTTAGATCTGGATCTTGAAATAAGTAATGGTTTAAATAAGTGCAGATTAAAGGGAATATTCTGTATAGAGAAAATCAAGTGAGAACAGAGCCTTAGAGACAGGAAGACAAGAAATGTTTAGGAACTTGTGAGTAGTACAGTTTGTCTAAGTGAAAGGTAAATAAAGAATAGTGGATTATAAAGCTGGGAAGATAGGTTCACATTGTAGATGTAGAGGACATTGGACACATGCCTAAAGGAGCTTGTACTATCTATTAAGCAATGTGGAGTTATTTGATGTTTTAAGGTAAGAGGAGGAAAAGGGAACAGAAGCACCTACACTGAAAGAGTAGTTCAAGATATAAAAGGAGACCCAAGATGACCCCAGATATGTCAAGTTTTTAATAAATACTTAAAAGAGTATCAAGAAGGATAGGATGGTCAATAATCAATTCCTCAACATACATTTATTAGCCACTAAGTAGAGTTAAATATTACAGGAAGGTCAAGAAAAATGAGGACTAAGAAAAATTTTTGATCCTGTATCTCAGTATGAGAGTACTTGGTATAATAGCTAGATAGCACTTATATAGAGTGTTTTAAGTTTTGCAAAATACTTTACATGTGTAATCCCATTGGACCTTCCCAAGAATTATATGATTTATCCTCATTTTAAAAAAATTAAGGGAGAGATTAGGTGACTAGGACTTAGGTCCATGCACCTAGCCATTTCCTCATGCTAGATCTGAACTCATCTTCTTGACTTTAGGTCCATTACTCCATCCACTGTACCATTTAGTAACTTCTATATAGAACTCGATAAGATATCATCACTTAGGTTAATGGAATCTCTTTTATAGCAACCTGCTTCACAATATAGTAAAAAAAAATTGATCCATTGCCCATTAAGACAAGATTTTTCTAAGGTTACTCTCCCTGTTTAATGTTCCCTTGATCTCTCTGTTGAACTAGAAATAGGTGACTGGAATGAGGAAGAGGCTATCATTTGTAAGGAAGCAATTCCAGTGGAGTGGTGATGGGTAAAAGCCATTTTGCAAAATGTTATAGAGTAAATTTATAGTGATAAAGTTACGCAAGAGATTACTTTCTTGAGAATTTTGGCTGGGGGGGCAGTTAGGTGGCTCAGTGGATTGAGTAACAACCCTAGAGATGGGAGGTCCTGGGTTCAAAGCTGACCTCAGACCCTTCCATGCTATAGAAAATCTAAAGGAAGTAACCCTGGGGAAGTCAATTCACCCCCATTGTCTAGCCCTTACCACTCTTCTGCCTTGGAACCAATACAGAGTATTGATTCTAAGGCAAAGGTAAGAGTTTAAAAAAAATCTGAAAGGTTCTGAAAATATTTTTAAAAAAAAAGAACTAAGCAACTAAAGCAATATAAAGTAAAAGGTTTTGTTTGTTTTTAAGTTAAGAGGAGAAAGATAATAAAGACCTAATTCAATATTTATGTCCATTATCTGTCCAAGATCAATGTTCCAAGGTTCTGACTCAATATATTGACCATCTTATTTTGTCATAGACTGGACAACTGGCATTTGCATGCTTTTATGGATGACTGTATCCTGCATCCATTTAAACTCAAAATAGATTCTTAAACCAATCTTTCTTAAGCAACACAGATTTCCCCCTCTAATATTCTTGAATATGATACAATCAGATACTTTAATTCACAAACAAGACCATCTAGAGAACATCACTTTTTATAGGGAATCCTTCTTTCAGATGGTCCTTGAGCATAACATGTTCCATGACAATGCTGTATATCTTTAGCAAACACATATCACCTTATTTTAGGCTGTTAATAATCAAAAGGCTTTCAGTATTGTTATCTGCATTCACCATTAAAAAGGAAGTTTATGCCTTCATAATGTATTCATTAGAAACTCTCTTTTGGGGAGTGAGTACTTAAAGTTGCATTGTGTCTACTAAGTCAAATCGTATTTTTAAATTAAAAAAAAACATATGACAGTGAGGAATATTATTTTTTTCGATGCTATTTTGTCAACTCTATGACTAAACACATCTGCTTTAAAAAATGATTTATCTCTTTGTTTCCCATTTTGTTTTCATCAAATATATACTTGATATCTATGTAGATCATTCTGATAAAGACTTTAGAAAGATGCAAAAATTGGCATATGGCTCAGTAAATAATTAATCCCATCTTACTCTTAACTTTTTTGTGGAGAGTAGAATTTATAAACTAGTAGAATAGAAATTGATAAAAAATATATAGTTCACATAGATTTTAGCAATTTTTTCCAAAGTATATCATAGTATTACAGTGGAAGGAATAAACTAATGAGAGTTAGATGATTAGTGTAATTAGATGAATTTGGAGTTGATTGAACTGTTCTGCTCAAAGAATAGTCACTGGTTATTCAATAACATCTTAGCAGGAAATATCTGTTGGGTACCTCAACAATGTGCTTGGCTCTGTGCTGTTTAATTTTTTTTAATCTATGACTGGAATAAGGACATAAAGTGCACCATCATCACACTAGAAGATGGCATGAACCTAGGAAGGATAACTAGCACATAGGACAATAAAGTCAATATCAAAAATTGCTTTAGACTGACTAGTACTTTGGGCTCAGTCTAAGAAAATTATATTTAATAAAATAAATGTAAAGCCTTACACTAGGGTTTAAAATCAACTTTACAATAGTTACATGGTAGTTTATTTCAGAAAAAATATGAGAATTTTAGTGAAGTGAAAGGTCTCACTATAAGTCAGCAATATGGGGTAGCAACAAAAAAACTAACATGTCCCCAGGATTATATATTATTGTAAGGGATGTTCTGTATTGTAAATGTACTGAAAAAAATGTACAGTATCATAAAGGATATAATGTACTATAAATTTGCATTTATCTCTATAAATGAGGAGGTGGTGGCTTCATAGTACTCTGTCCTGGTCAAATAAAATCTGGAGTATTATGTTGGTTCTAGGCATCATATTCTAGAAAGGACACTGAAAAGCTAGAGAGTCAAGAGGAAAGGAACAAGGAAAGCGAAGGTTGTAGAGTTCATGCCATATAAGGTTTAGATAAAGAAATAAGGAGTGGGTAGATGAATAACAGAATAATGTTCTTGGTTTGTTGCTTTGGGAGTTTTGTTTTTAATATATATATATATATATATATATATATCAGTATTGATATAATTCAGTTCTTCCAATATGGCAGCTCTTTGGTCACTGGACCAATATGTGAATGGGAAATGCACAGCTACCTTTCCTATGACATGTTGTCTGTTTCTTTCTAACCAGAACTAGCAATTTTGATTATCCAGAACATCATGCATGACCTTGTAAAGTATTTACATCTAAACAGAACATTACTGTGATCTCACATGTTTGCATGATATAATTAATGTGAAAAAAATAGTTTGAATTTACAGGAAACCTCCTTTCCAGTGAGTTCAATTCCCCTTTCAGGTAGAATAGTATTATCAGTCCTTATTAATTAGAGGGAAGAATTTTCAGCACTTCCAGAAGAGGGTGATGCTAGCTCCACTGAACTTGGATAAGGATTCTTAACCACTTGGGGCTTTTCAGGGCTGTTATATAAAATGATGTGAGGAGGGGGCTCTGAGAGAACCACAAGAATAGAGCTCTCTCTCTAAGGTAAGCAGAATACTTGTAATTTTTTTGGATATGGCAAGAACCATTCAAAATTAGTTGGGCTATTTATTAATTTAAAACAGACCACATTTACTACATAATTGGGTCCTGTATTACATTAGCCATCTGCATAAAAGTGTGAAATAATCTAGTAATTGAAATAATACGGTACAGAACAATATATAAACATTAACAGTTACTGACTGTATGTATTTTCCCTATCCTGCCTATTCCTCTATTAAAACCCATGAGACCATTTCTAGCGCTAACAGGGGAACATTTCCCAAGAGCCCTTTCTCTGATCCTCTGAACTGCTTTGCCCCATTAATATATATAAAAAAAGAAAGAAATAGACATAGTTAATGGATTTCATTCCCTGGGATATTTCTTTTTCCCTCTTGTTGCTGCTGTATTCAAATGTATTTTATGTTGCCAAATTTGTGAAATGGTCTCATATACTTCTTTTTTTCATCAATTGCTTCCAAATGTTTACAATTTTAATATGTTGTCTTTCCTTGTTAGATTATTCAGAGTGTACTTATATTCTTGGAATGTTGAATTTTAGCCTGTCAAAGTGTCATAGGAAGAAGATGGGCATAAAGGAAAAAACACTACAGCACACATAATTTGTGACTCAGTATAATGATGCAAGTTTGAAAAATCATTTTACCTGCAACTGAAAGATAATCTCCCAGTTTAATGACAAGTAAGTTCCATACATCATTCCACTGTAAGAGAAGTTATCACAATGAATAAAAGTGTTTGTCTTGTATGTTATGTGCTATTAAATGGCCACAACCTTTCTGAAGTTTTAACAACTTTATATTGCTTACTGATTTTAGATAACTATATTCTTTGCCAACCTACCTGTGAGTGCTCTCTCTCACTGTTTCTCTCTCTCCCTCCCTCTCTCTTTCTCTCTCTTTCTCTCCCTCTCTCTCTCTTTCTCTCTGGTTCTCTCTTCTCTCTCTCTCTCTCTCTCTCTCTCTCTCTCTCTCTCTCTCTCTCTCTCTCTCTCTCTCTCTCTCCCACCCTCCCTCTCCTTCTCTCTCTGTCTCTCTGTCTCTGTCTCTCTGTCTCTGTATCTCTCATTCCTCTCTTTTTTTCTCTTTCTGACTGTCTCCCTCTCTTTTTTTTCTCTCTCTGTCTTTGTCTCTCTCTCATATACACATACACACATTCACACATATGTAGACACACACACTCACATTCGATACCCGAATATAGTTTTTAACTTAACTAGAATTAATTTTAAGAATAGCATTAAACTTTCTTTAAAAAATATTAATAGTATCCTTCAGTGGGGGGGAATGGGGGAAAGAAGACCATAAATCTACAATGGAATCGCTATCAATTAGACATCTGGATAGAAGGATCATGCATGAAAGAGTCCATTGTTTTTGAGAAATAGTCTAAACATATATAGGGGGAAATGCATGTAATTTAAAAATATATATCATACTATGGTATTCTAGCTCTACTTCTCTTATGATCATTTCAGGTAGACCACCAAAACATCAATCCAAGCTTCTTTTTTCCCTATGTTTTTAAGTGTTCCCCAGTGCTGGAATACTTCTTTGAACCTATGTTCAGGTAAGAACCTCATGCTTCTCTTAACAGTTTTGTCTGATCATTGAATACCCACTGAGCTTGGCCTTTGTTGCTATTCCATTAGAAAGTAAGTACAACGTTCGTATACAGTGACAGTTGTAGACTATATCAGCTTCCTTTTGCTAGCTTTTGATAGTAAGGGGAGAGGTCACCAGGTGTACATTTCCTATTCTATATTGTTTTAAGACTCTTCTCGTTTGTAACAAATACTTTCATATCTCTTAGCTCCTCTAGAAGCACTGATTCTCTTGAGATTCCCTTAAAAAGGGCCTTCTCAGATTAAAATCAGCTCACTCTCTTCTCAGGATCTTCCCTGAGAATGCCGAGAAAGGAACAAGATGGTGAATATCATATAATTTCCCAGATAATAGCTTCTTGATAGTGAAACACTACAAACACTTTTGTTGGGATAAGTGTATGCTGGGTGTTTTTCTATGAGGTCAATGGTTCAAAGTAGCTGTCAGTCTAGAGACAATGGCAGAATGTCATCTGCATGTCAGAAGCATCTTCTTTTAGGCATTATAACTTTAACAAAAGCTGGGCTGAGGAGAAAAGGGTAACTGTCTCCCAACCCTCTCAAGAATAGAAACAAACTTGTTTTTGTTTTTTCCTAAATCTCACATCTATTTAAAATCTATTTTCAAAATGTTTTTTTATCCTGAAGATGTATAGTGAGTGAAATGATTGTTTCTTTACTGAAATAGAGAAATCCTCCAAGGAAAGAGTGAAATCTGTCAAAGAAAAAATAACGCATCTGTAAAAAAAAAATGTATATTCTGTACTGTCTTGTTTTTACTATTTATGAAACATACTAAAGGACCACTCATCAATGAAAAATGCAATGTAAATAAGGTATATATTGCTAGTCTTTACTTATTTGTGTTGCAACAAAAAGCATAAGCATTATAGGGGAAGTAGTATTGAATAAAAGGGCAGCTAGGATAGAGTACTAGGCTTAGAGTCAGGAAGACTCCTCTTCCTGAGTTCAAAACTTGTCTCAGACACTTACTAGTTATGTGACCCTGGGTAAGTCACTTAGCCCTGTTTGTCTCAATTTCTTCATCTGTAAAGTCAGTTGGAGAAGGAAATGCCAAGTCATTCCAGCATCTTTGCCAAGAAAATCCCAAATAGGATCAAGAAAATCATGACATGATCAGACATGGCTGAAACAACTGAAAAACAAGAAGGGTTGAGTACAGTGCACTGCTAAGTATTGACAGAGGTATTATCTACATGTATCTCAGGATCCTCCCCCGCTTATTACCTTACTGGCTGCCAGTTATTGTTCCTTTCTATCTGAAAAAAAAATCTTCAGCATAAAGTAGAATCATGAACTTAACCCATCAATATATACAACCTAAGACTATCTATAGCTAGAATGAATGGAAAAAATTAGAGGCTAGGTAGCAGAAAATATTAATAATTTTCTCTATTTTTATTGGCTGTGACCAGTAATAAAACAAAATTGTTTATTATTATTATTCTTGAAATGTATTGAGTAACATGTTGGTGTTTCTTATTAACTTAAATGCTGAATTGAACATTTTTTAAATATTTCTCTTTGCAAACAAATTTTTAAAAGTATTGCCTGTCATTGTAACTATTTTGTAAGCTACACATTACTCTTAAGTCCCTTTTAATTTTTTTTTATTTCAGTGAAACATTGAAGTCACCTTAAATTAATTTTTTACATGTTTATAAGCCTTGGACAAAATGTTACCTAGCCTTAAGTTAGCAATGTTTTCCTATTAACATCTGCACAGATTTTGCAAAGATGATCAAATCCAAGAGAAACCTCATAGTGATTTAAACTCAATTTTTAAAAGGGACAACATTTAAAATATATTGCCATTTATACTTTTATGTACCAAAGATTTCATGAGTAGGTATTCCTTCCACTAATATATAACATAGAGGAGATAGCGTTCATGAGCAGCTACCAAAAAAAACAAAAAAACAAAAAAAAACAGCAAACAAACAGGATTCCTTGGTGACCACCATTCTAATGATAAACCCTCACAATTAACCTAATGAAGGTACGTAAACAATCTTTAATGGCCCTTTACTCAAAGCATAGAAAGCAGCATGGCTTCCAAAAGGAGTGCTGGAATTGAAGGAAGAAGATCTGGGTTCTAAAATTATGTCTGGCATTTATGCCCTGCATGACCTTAGACAAGTCATTTAATATCTCTAGATCTCAATTTTCTCACCTACAAAATTAGGGAGTTGGACCAGATGGCCTCCAGGGTTCCTTGCAACTCTACGTTGAACAATTAATTTCATCTTCTATTCACTTTGTGTTATTTGGAAATTAATTGAGTGTCAGAACTAAGCTAGGCAAGTTAGGTAGAACAGTGGGGAGAGTGGATGGCGGAAAGTGAGTCAGATGAGTTCCATCCAATCCTTTTTCACTGTTGTGAGGATAAAATGATATAACTTTGCAAAACACATTTCAAATCTTAAAGCACTATTTAAATGCAATAACAACTATTATTTAATCTTTAATCTCATCCCTGCCCTTTTAAATAAGTGAGCTAGATTTCAAGAATTAAAGATCATATCTACAACTTGAGTCAACAAGGAAAAACCTTAATGGCAAATGCCAGGTATATAATTAAGTAATGTGGGCCCAGAAAATGACAGCCTGAGATAATAGCATTAGTATAATTTGCAGAATACTTTCTAAAATGAGTTCTATTATCGGAGAATTAAAGAAACAGTTTTAGATGAGAACAGACATATTTTATAGAACTACCATGGCCGAACAATAGCACCATAACCCCACACCCTAAACACCTTAGACCTGACACTGTTTATTTCTAAGCAGCACAAAGTAATCAAAAGGTGGAGACCAGCTGGTTAATTTGAAGAGTAGAGACAGCAGAATTTGGAATTGGTCTAAGGGATACTGTTGAATAGAAACAGAATGTATTAAAGATTTTACAGAAAATTATAAGTAATTTGGAAGGTAAAAAGGATGTCAGAGGGCCGATCTGACCACACAACCTCTCTAAAATAGCTCTGACAAGTGTTCATACACTAGCTTGTGACAGGAAACTTGTTATCCTCCATTGTGGTACATTCCAGTTTGGAACATCACTAATTAGTTGGCTATCCAGCATAATAGACCCAAATATAGTCTGGTTCTCTAGAACCATAGAAAATAAGTTTAATTGCACATGACAACCTTTTAAATATTTTTAGATAGTGATCATGGTCCACTGAGTCTACTCTTCTCTAAGTTAAGCATCTATGTCTCTTTGGTCAGGTCTTTCTGATATGGTTTCTAATGGTATAACCATATGATCATTTTCCATCTGGTTAGTGAAATGCAGTAACATTTTAATGTTGCTAAAAATCTGTTGGTGCTCTCTTTCTGGGAGGGGAATAATAATATACCATGTTAATTACTCTAAGTCCATGTCATCTGACTATGCTTTGTTTATACTAATTTGATTTTCTTTTGCCCAACCTTTAGGTGCAACATTTTCAAATAAACAAGAAAAAGAGTAAAAAAAAAAATTCATGCACCAGGTGTTGCTGCTAATTGCAAGAATATAAGATTGATTTCAGGCTGAAGGAACTGCAATGAGACAATAATCCATTAAGGAGTCTTGTGGGCCAAGAAATCAATACAGATTCTAAAAGAAATGTTTTAGACAAATGTGAAGTGTTTACAATAGTGATGGGACCTTTTTGACTCTGGCACCTGATCAAGAAAGTGAGAAAGAAGCTATAAAAGGATTCAGCCACAGTGATGTGAAGAGGAATCAGTTTAACAAAGAAATTAGAGAAATGTTTTGTAAAAGCAGGCAATCCAAGCAACAAAAAAAGGCTTCAGAAAAGCAAATAATCATCACATTTATTTCAAATAAATTTTAATCTAAATGCTTTAAATTACTTAGATTTTAAGGATTTGTTTATGTGCTCATTTGTATCTCTCCAGTGTTAATTAGAATACAAAAACATATAACTCAACTGCCCCCATTTTAGTGTTCTTCCTATTCATATTAACAGCAGCTTTCATTTCAATTTTGACACTTGTTTTGCTTTTTAATTTTTTTTCTTTGAGAACCATATCAGGAGGGCAAGTGGTAGGGTAGAAAGATCACTGGAATCTTTGCTCTGCTATTTCTGACATGTGTAATCTTTGGGTTAAGTCATTGAATTTCTTTGGGCCTCAGTCTCCAACTCTAAAGTGAGAACATTAGAATGAATGATCACTAAGGTTCTCTCCAGTTCAAAATGTATGATCCTACAGCTGGAGCACTATCTTTGTCTTCATTAATATGAAAACATCCATATCTGCAGAATGAAGAAGGAAGGAAGGGAAGGAGGGAGGGAGGGAAGGAGGAGGGAGAGAAAGAGAGAGAGGTGGGGGGAAGGAGAGGGAGAGGGAGAGGGAGAGGGAGAGGGAGAGGGAGAGGGAGAGGGAGAGGGAGAGGGAGAGGGAGAGGGAGAGGGAGAGGGAGAGGGAGAGGAGAGGGAGAGGGAGAGGGAGAGGGAGAGGGAGAGGGAGAGGGAGAGGGAGAGGGAGAGGGAGAGGGAGAGGGAGAGGGAGAGGAGAGGGAAGAAAGAAAGAAAGAAAGAAAGAAAGAAAGAAAGAAAGAAAGAAAGAAAGAAAGAAAGAAAGAAAGAAAGAAAGAAAGAAAGAAAGAAAGAAAGAAAGAAAAGAAAGAAAGAAAGAAAGAAAGAAAGAAAGAAAGAAGAAAGAAAGAAAGAAAGAAAGAAGAAGGAAGGAAGGAAGGAAGGAAGGAGGAAGGAAGGAGGAAGGAAGGAAGGAAGGAAGGAAGGAAGGAAGGAAGGAAGGAAGGCATTTTGAGTTTTCTCTATGAGGACACAAAAGCAGAGGTCACACTTGTCATCAAGGAACTTTATTTCTAATGAAAGAGGTAATACTTATAGAAGAGTAGAGGTGAAGGGAGATACTTTGGTTCTATGTTTGAGCAAAGTGCTTTACATGTTATCTCATCTGATCCTTACAACAGCTCTATAAGATCAATTCCATTATTCTCATTTTACAGATTAGGAAACTCAGGCCGAAAGAAGTTAAATGATTTGACCACACTCACCCAACTACTAAGTATGTGAGGTAGAATTTTAATCCAAGTTCTTCTAACTCTAATTTCAAAACACCAATCTCAGCACCACCTGGCCACTACCTGTTGCTTCTCAGCTGCTGACTTTCATACCCACCAAAATTATAGAGATGGAGATGAACAACCAGGGACTAGATGGGCAGGCTCTCTCAGATAGCATTGTTGAACTTGAATAATTATGGTTCCAGAACTTGCAAGAGAATGGAGTGAGAGTATGTTTATAGCATCAGGACAGGGAAGCTGGCAAAAACATGACAGAGAATAATGTGAGGGCTAGGCTAACCACTAGTCATGGTAGGCCATGTAAATCACTTAATAATGGGAGGTGGGGAGTTTTGCCCAGGGCAAGAGTTCTATCATTGAAAGGATTAAGTCCTCCCTAATGTACTTCTCATGAAACATGTTGTGTTACCATTAGCTATCCATGCATCTCATTCTCCTATTAGATTGTTGGTTTTGAGGGTCGGGTCCACACTTGATCCAAATATTTCATCTGCCCTGTGAACCTGGCAAAATGTTCTTCATGTTGAAGGGCAACAGTAAAAAGATTGCCCAGATAAGAATGGAAGATGCATGTTGAGGAGTTGAGAAATAGGAATAGACAGATGTTTGAGGGCAGAGGTTGAATATCAGAGTAGTTTAGAAGTGATATAGTTGGGAAATAGGGAGGCATGGAAGGCTTTTTGAGCAGTTGAATGAATGGTTTAAGAGTTCTATTTAGGGAAGATCAGCCTAACAGCAGGATGTGGGATGAGTGAGAATAAAAAAGAAGAAACTATTTTTTAAAATACATGACCTAGAATAATAGAGATTTAGAGGGTGAGATAGAAGAGAGGCATGAGTAGGACTCAGAAAATGGTGGTGAGTCTGGTGAAGAATTGCAAGAAAATATGAAAAGAAGAGAAAGAAAGAGAAATAGGAAAAGGAAGACAAATGACTATTTTCTACTTTGTGAACTGTATTTATAGTTTCTTTATGAAAGAGATTTTAAAAATCCAATATAGTAATATCCCTTGTTAACATAATATTTTACAATTTACAAAGTCCTTCAGAAAGAGTACATGATTTTTGTGATAAATTCAATTTTAGGGAAAATGTCTATTTGGGGCACAAACAACTTGGGCAAACCACACCTGCGCACTGAAACTAAGATACCTAATTATGTGTTCAATTAAAATAACAACACTTGTAATTGAGGTCTCCTGCATCAGAAGGACCTTAAATAATTACCTCCTTAAGTATGTCCTTGGGCACATGGTCCTGAAAATCAGAACTTCTTTACAAAGCTATATTTGCATCCTCCCACACTTCAGATATGTCTACACATGTAACCTGAAGTGGAGATCTGAGGTAATTGTCTGCATAACTTCTTACCTCAATTATCAATGCATCTTTTTAAAGAAGTCCATTTTTGTCCTTGGTAATGTATGTATAATAGTCCCAATTCTCCTCCTCAATATATATTGGCCCTGTTGCAGGTTACTGGTGCAATGTAAGGGACAAATATTTATTCTCCTTTTCTCATTTCCTGGGAATGGAATACCCTAGGAGCTTCCTCCTGAAACCTGCAGTCAGGCTTTCTCTCTGCTCACAAGGAATCAGAAGAATGGAAAGATTTGTTTAGTCTGGCTCACAATCGTTCATTAAGACAGTTCCATTAGTACCAAGTTCAGAATCTTTCAGTATTCAAGCACGAAAATTTTGTTTCAGTCTCTGTTTATCTCCTTCTGGCTAAGAAGGGAACTATAGGACACAATTGCACACTGCCTGTACTCAGCGTGGGTTGCATTCTAATAAAGGATGTTCCTGTTAGACCCAGGCACCAGGGATCTCATCATTCCGTCCTTCCCTCCTATGCAGCAGCAACTCCTTGCACCATCTGTGACTAATAGTCAGACATCTAGATGCAGGTGTCACAAAATAACTTCACATCTTGCCCATCTTCTAGAGACATCAATGCCTCATCAGCCTGATCGGTTGGCAGGGTACAGTGGACCAGGTGACCTAAAATCACCACCTGCTACCCACAGTTGTCCTTTTCTCTTCTTTCCTACTGTGCTCCTAAGACAGTTTCTCTACTAAAATCTCCTCTAAAAGGAGAGAGAGTGGTATTAATATATCATGAGTCCAAGCCTAAAGCCGAAGAAAATGCCCTCACAATTATCTCTAAAATCTTCTATTTATCCTTGTTTATTACTTTGATTTTTTTCCCTTTCCATCAAAACAGCTGACATTTGAATTCAGTAAGGGGACCTCAGCTCCTGGAAATCTGTTTGGTTGCCCTTGCCATGGCAGATGATTGCATGGGAAGCCAGAACTCTGATAAGACATCTTACAACTAAAGTCCAATAATGATCCTCAGGTGCTGAGAGGAAAGAGAAGTTTGGAATTTTTATAGCTCCAGCATTCAGAGAGAAAAGCTCCAGCAAGTAGTTTCCACAGTTCTCTTAAACTATCATTTTTCCCCAATTAGCAAGTATGTTTAAATAATCCTCCATGTTTCTGACTTTGAACTGAAAATAGGTTTAAAAGAAACTGTTGCCCCATCTGGGAACAAATGTCTAAACAGAAATAAGTTGCTCTACATGCTGAAATCAAGACACCTAACTCTGTTGTGTATGCATTGCTCAGGAAGAACTAGCATCTCTGGTGTGAGGACTTCCTGAGCCTTTTTCAGGGCTCCTCATCTACTTTTAGTTCTTCTTTTGACTCAACTCCCACCTATGGCCCCAAGAAGCTATAGTGTTAGCCTCAATCATATCCTGTGTGTAAAACCACCCTGGCATAGGAATACACCAATTTGAGGGTAATGGACAGGTCTCAACCCATCAGTGAGTTAGAGGGATGTCTACCCCAAGCATGCAAAGATTTTCCCTGATGGAATGGCCATGACAGTGGCTAATGCTGGTGCTTCGGAGTACTTAGAGCTCAGTTAGATATCAAAGATGCCAAAGTCATCTACTGAATTCTGGGCCATCATCAGTCATCCTGAAATTAGAAGAGAGAATGAGCCTGACACTTTTGTGCAGTTCTACCTCATTTAAATCTGATTTTCAAGGTAATAATGTCATTGGTCCTCTTCAAGACAAAGGATAAGTGGACAAACTCTGATTACTATAGCTTTCTCATGTAATATTCAGTCAACAAACATATATACAACCTACTTTAATACTTTACTGAAACATTGTGACATAGTGATTAGATAGATGATCTAAGAGCCTGGAAAACCTGGGTTCAAATCGTAACTCTGACATTAACTGCCTGTACAGTCATTTAACATCTCTTAGTTTCAGTTTCCTTGCATGTAAAATGAGAATAATTGTATTTTCAACAATTTCCTCATAAAGTCATGAAAAGGATAAATGTAGATAGTGTATGAAAAAATGTTTGAGTTTTTCAAATGTTACAAAAATTTCAATTACATCACCAATTGGGCTTATTTCACATAATGCACAAAGAAATGTGATAAGGGGTAGAAAGTGATTAATGAAAAGGAGAGACCCCTCCCCAAAAAAAGTGTTAGGAAAATCTGAGGATGAAGAGACTACTGTTTGCAGAAAATATTGGGGAAGCCTGAAATGGGCTATAAAGAAAAAAAAAATTCAGTCTGCAGAGAAAAGGATGGACCACATTCTAAACATGAGCAATGGCTCACATCAGAGCACACAGGCACAAACTCATTCCCTTAAGGAGAATCAGAGGCTAGAAGGCAACAAAGAAACTTCTAAATAACATTTCTCTTTTCTTCCTTCTGAAGCAGGAAAAACTTTCCAGGTCAACCAAAAAAAAAAAGCCAAAAAAAGCATGGTAACAAAAAGGGGTGAACAAACTGTCTTGGTTGGTCCTTCATATTTGAAGAGAACCAAAATGGCATCATAATGTCAGGGTCAATGTATGGTGTGTCTGACATTGGCTGCTCATACCAATAACAAGCTTAAGCTTGGAAGACACTAAACAAGTCAAGCACAAATTGCCTGTATGAACTCTTGGGATAGAGATGTCTCTAACTTTATGCATCTCAAGTATCTCTTTTGAGCTATTGAAATTCTTCCTTGCTCATAGAATATAGTGCCTTCTTTTATGATGGCATGCCATGCTGGTCTCTCCTGTGTCAGTGGCTCCCAAGTCTCATGGTTCATACCTAAGTTCATTAGAAAAAAAAATGTATTTTATTTTTTCCATATTGTGTCAATACAGTTTTTAATAATCAGTTTCTGACATTTCAAGATCCATTTTTCCCTCCTTCTTACCCCTCCTCCCTCCACAAAACAGCAAGTTGGACATGTGTTTTCATGCAATTTATGTTTCCATGTTCATCATCTTGGGAAACAAAGACACATATCATTTCCTATAATGAAATATTCAAAGAGGAAATAAAGCGAAGCATAGTATGGTTCAATCTGCATTCAGACATCATCAGTTCCTTCTATAGCTTTGGATAGATGTTGTTTCATCATGAGTCTCTGGAAGTTATCCTAGATCCATGCAGTGCTGATAATAGCTGTCAGTCACAAAAGATCATCATCTTCTGAGAAAACTTTAGACTATCCTCATATTGCTTCTTCTGACCACCATGTGAAGGCTTGCCTTGTTTGAGTTCTCTATAAAATAAGCTTTTAAGGGAACAGTATCAAGCTGTCTACCAGACTGAGGGTCTACAGAGCCATTATGCTAACCTCATTGTTGCATGTCTCTGAAACCTGGACAGTCCACCATGGACCAGGCCAGGAAATTGAATTGCTTCCATTTGTATTCTCTTAGATTCTGAAGTTCACCTGGAAAGATAAGGTCCTAGACACCAATGTCCTCTCTTGAGCTGAATGATCAAGCATTCAGACTTTGCCACAGAGTCCAACTCTGTGAGACTAGCCACATCATCCACATGTCAAAAGAATTTTGGCCAAAAAATCATAGTAAAGGCATCATTCCAGAAGAGACAAAAATATTTGCATCCTCATTCTGCAAAGTCAAGAAGACAAAAAAAAATTCCTTACAAGAAATGAGCTTTAAGCATATTTTTAAAATTAGCTTTCAATTGTTGAGGAGGGAAATAATCATATGAACCTACAGATATTGGAGTATAGTTGTATTAGTTAACCTCAGAGTTGTGCTGGAGTCAGCTCCTAACCTTGATTGTTAAATTTTCATTGTGAATATATATGCCTCAGCACTGACAAATATTAACAAATTAGGGCTTGATTTGTCATTTTGTTTGTTATCAGACTTAAAACAGTGATGGAGAATATACTGAAAATTAAGATTAAACCTACAAGTGTATCCTGCATACATTTTTTTCAAGAATCAGTTATTAAAAATTTAACCAGTACAACCCTGTTTAGCCTAGAGTTGTTTTTACAATAGACATGGAAAAAAAGAAGATGGAAGCATTTCCTCTAATTGATGATTGATAAGTAAAACTTTTGGTGAAATTTAGAGACTCATAGAATGGAAAAAACCTAAGGTCATATTTCTTACACATTTCTTTACTACTTTTTAGACCAGCCTTAAAAATGTGTGTACATAAACACATCCTCAGTGTTATACAGGATCTGAGGAAGAAATTATTATTTCCAATATGGGAAATCATGGAAGACTTCATGGAATAGGTAATTTTAAGCTGGGTCTTGATGGATAGGTAGTATTTTTTAAGGGAGAAATAATAGGAAGGAATAATATGAACAAAGATATCAGTATGGGAAATTTTGAGATTTACAAAGGAACCAATAAATATTTCAGTTTGATAAGACAATAGCATGAGATAAGGGGGGGGGGGATAAGGAGAAGAGGCTTGAATTCAAGACTAAGGAGTTTGTTTATACTTTATTCAGTAATTAATAGAGGGTTAGGAAAAGACTTTGAGTAAAGGAGCATTATGATTAGATTATATATAAGGAAGGCTAGTGTTTTAGCAGTTTCAAAGATTCATTGAAAGTGAAATAAAATGTAAAAATAAAGACCACTCAGGAGTCTGTTGCTTTAGTCTGCTCCAGAGAAAATGTACCAGGGAAATCGTAATGAGACTATAAAGGAGAGACTAGATATGGAAGAAATGGTAGAGGTAAAATGAACAGGGTAGCATAAGGGTAGAAGCCTGAGAAAAGAAGACAGCAAAGGAGTTGTCAAAGTCTTTGAGAAAGGAGAGAGAAGGACCTAGAGGTCAGTAGAGAACCATCATCAGGATCTTTGTAGCCTGAAAAAATTTAATGGAGGAGAGGTTGTTGGGAGATAGTGTCAGAGGGAGAGTCTAGAAGATACGAGGAGAAAGGAGCAACCAGAATTCTCTCTAAGACTAGTGAGCCAAGGATTATGAATGAAGGTACATGGCCCATGTTGGGGAGAATTACAGGCAGGCAATATTATCTGGAGGAATTAAAATCTTGGTGGGAAAAGGATGATAGAAGCAATGTGAATACACAGATCCAAAACGAGAATTTTGTTCACTAAAAACCAGGTCTTCCAAAAGGCACCAAGAATGAGTAAGCAGAGTTGGAGTGGGATGGGGTTAGGTTTTAGGAGGATAGGAATAAAAGGAAATGAAAACAGTTTATTCTTAGGTGATTAAGTAGTATAGACATAGGGAGAGTGATCAGATGATGAGAATTTTGTAGCCCTAGGTGTAGAAGTGGATTATAGATGAATTTTATTCTTCACATCATCCAAGGGGTTGTAAATGAAGATTTTGAGAAATGACAAAATGGATCTACAGAAAAAGCAAGAAGCTTAGAACTTGGTAAAATGCCAATCAAATGAAATGGAGACAGAGTTCCAATGGAATCTTGAAGGGAGCAGTTAGGGAAGCCCAGCTGCCTGAACTTCACTTCCTTCTCTCACTGTTGGAAAGAGAAGGTGGAAGAAAAATCTCTCTTTGGTCATTGATTATCTAGACTTTTGGGGTTAGCTCAGAAGAAACCCATCAGCCTTTGCTGTCACCATCTCCCCTTAGGGAAAGATAACGTTATTTCCTGGATTTGAAGACATCATGAACTCTTCAATCAACAGGGATAACTTAGAAAATATAGAGAGACCCATTTTCCTCTCACCCCTACCCTCTCCCTACCTCCTCTATTCAAAAAAAATAAAGGACCTCTTAGTTAAAAGATTTGATTGTGGGAGTTAGTAATTAGAAGAAACCTTCAAACTTACCATTTCTGAGAAGAATTTCAAGATAGTTGAAAAGAAATAGGAAGTAGGTTAGAGGAAGGAGTACAAAATCCAGTCTTTCCCCTAGTTGTCTTCCTGGTGTTACAGCTCTAGCATTTCCTATTACCATAATTCTCCTAATAGTGGTATCTACTACAATTTGACACCCCAAGAACAGTCTGATGCACCCCAGGCTAAGGGATATAGATTTCAGTGGAAAAGATGATGTTGCAAATAGTATGTGGACTGATGGTATTGGCTGCTTTTGCCTGTTACTAGATTTAAAATATATTGTACAGTGCAGTCACTGGTGTGCTTATGGGCACTATAGGGATGACAGCCAATTCAACAGCTTTCTATGTATTTGCCATGGCAGCAATCTAGACATTGACATGCATTAAGAACATCATAAATTCATGATACCTAATAAGGCAGCTCAGATTCTTGTGGTAGATACCAACATGGAACAAATGGTCAGGAAGATGTGTAAGGAATATTTACAGAAACAAGGAAAAGGGCAGGCTCAGGATGGGAATGGGAAAAAGATAACAGTGCTGGTAAATAAAGAGAACAAAAACAAAGACAAGAAATCTAAAAACCAGAATAAGAAGGGGCTGAGGGGAAATCTAAGGAAGATAAAGACACTGAAAAGATCTTGCCTATTAGGGATACTGCTAAGATTTCTGACTCAGCTGGTGTGGTCCATTCCAAAATATACAAACAATTCTCCACCCAGGAATTGGATTCCATAAAATGTAGATTTCCAAAGCTTATGAATGAACCTTAAAGGAGCTCTTAAGGAGTTGAAAAGGGCCTTTAAAATCTTTGAGCTGGATTTTCAGGATTCATATTTTCTTTTGTCCAAATTATTTAGCCCACATGAGCACGGACAGTTCATTGATAAGACCAGAAAGGACAGTTCCCTGACCAGTTGGCCCACAGAGGAGGAAAGGAAAGATTTTGATTTCACCAATCCCACTAGATTGGCATATCTGAGAAAATGCAGGGAAGATCTCCTACAAGCAATAAAGTCCTTTTGTTCCAAGCCCAATGATTGGAGCAAATTTGACAGGCTAAGCCAAGAAAAAGATGAGCATCCTGCAAGCTTTATTGACAGATTAGCAGAGACAGTTGAATCAATGATGGGTATTAATCAAGACTCAGGAGAATCAGTGGCACACATTAGGAGATAATTCTTAAAAGGTTGCAACTCTCATCTGAAGAATTTCTTTAGGAATTATTTTCCTAAATACAATAACATAACAATCAATGAACTACAAGATGCAGCAACTTATTTATTTGACAACCACAAAGAACAAGAGCAGGAAAAGAAAGAATTAAGCAAAAGTTAGAAAGCACAGAACAATCTTTAAAACAAAAGGAGAGTGAACAGATTAAGAATTTACAAACCATTAAAACTTACTCTAGACCCTCATACCAGCAACAGAGTAGTCAGAGAGAAACAAGAAAATGTTTTCTTTGCCACAAAGTGGATCACTTGATTAAAAAGTGTTATCTCAAAAAGAAATATGAACAAAGCAACAAAGGCAACAATATACAGGGGAGAATATATTATAGATCCAAAACAAATTTGTTCTTTCAACATTGCAAGTTGAGAACAAAGTCAGAGACACCGGACCTTCACAGCATGAAACTGGTCATAAAAATAGGTGCAAAACCCAAATACTCAGATGTTTAAACAAAGGAAGACACTCCTTATGAAGCCAGGAATTTAAGATACTTGGAGATAAGAAACGGCATGCAGACAGGAATGACAGGGTGTGACAAATAATGAGGAACTTGCAGGAGGGAAACATAAAAATACAAAGAGAAAAGAAATTACATGTGAATTTATTGGGTCTATGAGAAGTTATGATGAAAAACCAAATCAAACCTTAAGTGAAAAGCAGAGAAAAGTAAAGGAGTTAGATCAAGAGATTAACAATATTATAGCACAGATACAAGCTGATATTGGAGACTCATACAGAAGGGGCATAGTAACCAATCAAGAAAAAAGCAAAGAACAGATAAAAACATATCTAGGAAACATTTTTGAATGCAGATGACTTTCAGGGATTGAAATGAAGAGAAAAAAAATTCATGAAAATTTGCATAAATTTAATCATAAGTTGATGGAAGAAACAGTGAAACAAAATTTCAATTCCCTACAACACAATAACCAAATAAATGTACAAACTAAGGTTACGATAGCAGATATATCTATAGGGGCTATAAACAAAGTAAATAATCTCACAGACACAGATAAAACCCCACTTGGACCAATTATAAGCTTCCTTAGAGAAAATATCTAACTTGAACCCAGAAGCTGAAATTTTTTTACCCTATACAAAACAACTGGGAAAATTCAAATCTAAAGGGAAGTGGAGCTGAAAATACAATTGATATTGATAATCATATCCAAAGTATTAGAAGTGTAACATCAGTTAGATTTGAAAACATAAATATAATGCAGGGCACAACAACTGCTATGATGGTCAAGGGTTCAAGAAACTCTCATGGAGCCAACATTCTAAATGAAGGGGGGAGGTCTAACCAAGTCAAAGTATATGAACTCACAAATAGCTATGGTTTAAATATTCCAAAGAAGGAGAAGAAAATATACACTCAAATATAAGTGAAGATCAGTCATGGAATGAATTAAACCAAGAAAATTTAACTGGTCCAACCATACATATAGCAGAGGAGGGAAGTGCAGTACAAAGTGACAAATTGACTATCGGTTCCTAGGAACACAAAAACATGAACCATATGTATAGAGTACAGTGGGGAAGAATGAACACACACATCCCAGTGATATAGGGGGAAATGCAGCTGTACTAAAGTCATTCCCAGAAGATAACATCATATAGAAAAAGGTTTCTACTTCAAAAGATTCAATAGAGGAGGCATATGAACAAAACAACATTGCATATCTGCAAGAAGCAGTGAACCCCATACTATCAAGTCTATCACCACAGAACACAAATCTAGAACTTGTTAATGTGAAACAATTAGAAACAACATTTGGCAAGATAAAAGCCAGCAAAATAGGGTCAAACCAAGACATGAAATCTGAGTTAACAACATCTGACATAAATTTACATGGCACTGAACAAAATCCAATGAAAAACATAAGGATTACAGAATTCAGTGACCAAGAGTCAGACTCAGACCAAGATGATTTAATACCAAATGGTATAATAATAATGGACTAAAACAGTGATGAAGAACAAGAACCCTATGAATTTTTCAAGCTCTATGAGGAAGTTAACAAAGATTGGGATGTGTAGGACATAAATGGGCAAAGTAAATATCTAGATCCAGAACAAACAAAATCTTTTGAATATAATGATGATGATATCATGTGGGACAGAGGAGATTATCAATGGAGGAAATCTTTTCTATGGTTGGAGTTGATAATTATGAAGAATTTGTACAGAAATTAGGCCTTGAGAGACACATTGAGGACAAAAAAGTATCCAGCATATTTTGAATTACCTTACCTACACAGACAGTGATTATAAATGGGAAGAAATATATTAAATAACAAACTGAAAGAGAGATAAATATACAATTTCACATCTATTCTCTAACTTCAACAACATAACAAATGCCATCTGGTGAGAAGGATTGAAACCAGGATTAGTTTGAGTTCCATAGTGTAGCATACAACACAAAACCTTGTGAGAACTGACTGGTCCTAGGTATAAAATCTGACAAAAGAACAATTAAGGAATATAATTACATCAAGAAAACCTCTAAGCTTTCATTAACAAACCCTAACTTCATAACTATGACAAGTACAAACACCCCAGTAATGGAAGATGGGAAACATCTAGGATGCTATTGAAGCATTTACCCACATTGGATGAATTTGTTATCAAAAATTTTAATACCAATGTACAGATGAGAACTGAAACAGATTACCCATATCTCTCAACCTCCACCTAAAAACAAATCTCTACTGGGGGGAGGAAGAGAGGGAGGGTACACCATGAAGATATTACCTCATAGTTTCAGGCAGCTCACAAGAAACAACAATATGGCCACGATGATATAAAACAACATTGTTCCCATAATATTACCAGCAATGAAGAAGAACAAGAAATAATAACCTAAAGAAAATGCATAAGAAAATATATGAAGTATTGTCAATAGCCCTAACAATATCTTAGCAATTGTCCCTATAAATGGAAATCTATACATGAAAGTAGAAGAAGAATAACAAAATTAAAAGCACTGCACACAACAATACAAGAATAACAACAACACAAAGGAGAGAAATGAGAATACAAGTTAAGATAGAATATAAGCACTGGAAAAAAGCAATGATGGAATAGCCCCATATATGAAGACTATAGCTCTAATAAGAAACAATCTCTGCTTACAATTACAACAACAATGAGAATGAAACAAAGTTACTTAACTAAGAAGACACATCTCTGCAAAACATGTTACAATATATAGATTTTTATCTATACCAAGAAGAACATGAGAACCATAAAGGAAAATTTTATCTCCAAGAAAAATTCAGAAGTCAAGATGATTTCCAAATATAAACATCTCAAAGAAGCTAATTCCACATGAAATGAAACCCCTTGTAAAATTAAACATCAAATGATATAAGACAATATTACATTTCAAAATCATGATATATCTTTAAAATCTACTTAGTACAACATACTTCATACACCCACACATGAAGATTATCACACAGAAAAGCATACATCCACACATGAAGAACCAAATAATAAAAACTGACAGGCATACATGAGGAATTCAAATTTACTTCCATGCACAAGCAAACAAGAAAAATCAATCTTACTTACACACAGGCATACAAAGAGCTTACATGCATGCATGTTCCTGTATATTAAAGAACACAGGACTTCAGTCAAGGTGAGATGACAGACAACATGTGTAACCTACACAGATGAAAAACCCAAGACATGTATGTTTTCTACAACACCAAACACATGGAGAGATTTTCTACAACACCAAAGTTATGGAGAGATTTTGAAGTTTAGAACTGATGGTGATGAGGTCATGTAAGAATTTGTCATACATGTTAACTTCACACATAAGTATATGCGCATATACAATCACACATAAGCACAACTTGGAAATGAATCTCATGGATTGGGTATGTATATAACATCTCATAATTAGAACAACACAAAAGTCATACTGATATGATTGTGAGTTTCTGTGGAAAATTCAAAGGAAATTTTCTTATCTGCATGACTTTGAACAGAACTCACATATAAAAATGTATAATTGTACATATGTAAAATTTGTACATACAGAACTATGTACATTTGTAAAATACTGATGGAACTAACATTCTTATAGTACATGGTTAAGATACTGACAAGCTAACAACTAACACACAAAGATTAGATAAATTATTTAAAATTTTAGATAGATTAAGGACATATAGATGACATAGTTAACATAAATTAAGTTAAGCTATATAGTAATGTTAGAAACAGATATTGTTTGTATAAAAACTTGCTTAGAACAGGCTACAGTCATTAGGAAATAAGGACATTATATTGTTAACAAACTGTTTAAATTGTTGCATTGGTTACTATTTTTTTCAAAATCATATTTCTGTATTGTACTTCTATGACCTACCCCACTTTCCTTAATCCCAAATCTTAGAATATGGTTAGACAGATTAGAATAGTACAGACAGACTAAGACTTTTATTTGGGAGGGGGGGGAATACTTTAAAATAGTATAGTATCATAGCTTAGACAGTTAAGAATTATTTAATAATATGAAAGGCAAGTATGGAAAGAACTAATGCAGAATTACTGGGTATAAATCCTGCCAAAGACAAAAAAATGAAGATTTGTAAACGAAGATTTTGAGAAGTGACAAAATGGATCTACAGAAAAATCAAGAGGATTAGAACTTGGTAAAACACCAATCAAATGAGATGGAGACAGAGTTCCAATGGAATCCTGAAGGGAGCAGTTAGGGAAGTCCAGCTGCCTAAACTTCACTTCCTTCTCTCACTGTTGGAAAGAGAAGGTGGAAGAAAAATCTCTCTTTGGTCATTGATTATCTATACGACTGAGTGCTGAGAAGACTTTTGGGGTTAGCTCAGAAGAAATCCATCAGTCTTTGCTGTCACCATCTCCCCTTATGGAAAGATAATGTTATTCCCTGGATTTGAAGACATCTTGAACTCTTCAATCAACAGGGATAATTTAGAAAATATAGAGAGACCCATTTCCCTCTCACCCCTACTCTCTCCTACCTCCTCTGTTCAAAAGAATAAAAGGCCTCTTAGTTAAAAGATTTGATTGTGGGAGTTAGTAATTAGAAGAAACCTTCACACTTACCATTTCTGGGAAGAAATTCAAGACAATTGAAAGGAAAAAGGAAGAAGGGTAGGGGGAGAAGCCCAAGATCCAGTCTTTCCCCTAGTTGACTTCCTGAAGTTACAGCTCTAGCATTTCCTATTACCATAATACTCCTAATAGTGGAGTCTACTATAGGGTCCTGCTATAAAACAAAGGTTAGGTACAGAGGTCATCCATCTGGTCCTCTGACTGGGTAAAGGTAAGGCAAGTGAAGAAAGTGTGTGAAAGAAGAGGGATAGGCAACATTGGTTCCTTTGGGGTATATAGGAGCAAATCCTGATTACATGTATGTTTTCTGAGTTGTGGTAACATTTTTGTGCTGAATGGCCCATATTTTCAAGGATGTTTCTCACTTTATCAATTCATTACTGTAAAGGCTGTCCCCTGGGATATGGTAGAAAACTGGTCAATGATAGGCCTGAGAAGAATTCAATTGATTTGTAGCTATATCCTAGTTTCCTATTTTAACTACTTATTTTTAGCACATTAGATGCTAAGCTTTGCTGTTTCTAGGCTACTAGAGGAGTACAAATACTTTTAATGCCTTATCAATTTCAATGTCCTGATGCATAGCCCCAGTTTTCTTCTCTTAGTTACAATTCTGCCCTAAGATAGCTATGCAAGACATAAAAATATTAGTAACTGGTTAGAGGTTAGAGCTCGGGTGATAGAAATGCAGCAGATCCCCCCAAATACCCCACTGTAATATAATCATTACAATAAGATGAGATTTAACCCTCAAAGGCAACTTAGAGGTCAAGTCCAATCACCTTTTTTATAAAGAATGATACTGACCATCTGAGAGGTTAAATAAATTGTAAAAGGTCAAACAGGTAATGAGGGTCAAAGCAAGTATTCTCATACAGACCCTGTGACTCTAAATCCAATAATTTTCCATTGTGCTATGCAAGAATAATTCTGCTTAATCCTTCCTAGTTTCAGTAGTATATACATTCTTATTCATTTCAATATTAACTCTATTTGTACAATCCACACAATTTGTGGCTTGTATAACAAACATCTAATCAACTTTTTTTTCATTACTTTTATTAGGAGGGAATGTAGGTGAGAAGATAGAAGGGTTTCATGGGACCAGAAGCAGGGATGCCAGACTGAATGAATAGGAAGTCAAATGTGTAAACAGGTAATAAGCAACAAAATTCTCATGCTGAAGCCCAAGTCTAATGAATTCTTGTAGACAAAATAAGTAGCTGTGTATGTCAAGTGCTTTAAAGGGCCCTGGGAAGGCACTTTCTCCCTGAGATGTCTTCCCTACCAGTGACCAGAATCTCATAATTATCAAGAATATATTGCTAACTACAAAGATGTGGGAGCTACAGTCATGGGGAAAGGAAGGAGGGTGGAGAAGGGAAGAAAAAAGGAGAGGAGGAGGAGGAGGAGAATCAAGGGATGGGAGAAGAGAAGTGAAATGATAGATGGAGAGATGTCCAAAATAAGCTCTCTTATTTTGCCAAAAAATTGCTTTGTGAACCTAACTTTGTCAAAAAACTGTCCATTAGAAGTCACAAACACCATCCTGTGCTCTTTGTTACTAAGCTCTTTATAAAGGTAACCAGGTGGATAGAGCACAGGTCTTGGATCAGAAAGGCCTGAATTAATATCCTGCCTTAGACACTTGGCAGTGGTGTGGTAAATGGTACCAGTGCCGGGTTCAGTGCAGTTATGTGATTTCTCTCAGCCTCAATATCCTCGTCTGTAGAATGGGGATGAATAACAGCACTTCCCTACCACATAGGGTTATTGTGAGACTCCAATGAGTTAACACATGTTACTAGCACATATTACAAGCTTTACAAACTTAAAAATGCCATATAAATGCCAAATACTATTATTATTTGCATACGGAGGGAAAACCCATAGTTCTGCTCTCTGGACCTCATTTGCTCCAGGATCTCCAGAATCCCGTGCTGCAAATACCAACACTTTCCAAGACATCTTTCTCCTGCCTCTGAATGCACATCCCGGTTTTCCAGAGCGCATGCAATGTCCAAATATAGACACAAAAATTTCTTTCCCTTCAAGGCTGCAGCCAACTCGCCCTGTTCCCAGAAGGGATCTGGGACTCTGATTGATCCTGGATCACACCCTCCGGTACTTCCCTCCTTCTCCACCCCCCCACACACACCCCCACACCCCAGCTTGGGTTTGTGAGTTAAACACAGGGTTTATGAATCCAGCTCAGCGTTGGGGAGAGCAGGCTTCCTTCTGTGATGGTCACAGTGACAACCAGTGTTCCTCCAGCTGCCACAGCTTGGACTTGTCGTATTTATTGATTATGATGTGCTGTGAAGCTTGAGAACTGCGGGTGCTCCAGGGGTTTTCCTGACAGCTAACTGAGCCTGAGGCAAATGCGAGCATTCTGGAGTTCCAGGGTCTCCAAGCACCCCTGCCTGCCTCCGTAGTACTGTGTCTCTTCGAGCATGTGCTGCATTTAATGATAATTGCACCTGATGAGGCTCATGCAAGAAGAAATATTGACGTGGATGTACAGCCAGATGGGCTACTATGGCGAGTCACAGCATTTACCCAGCCACTGAGCCTCACTCACAATGGCCACACTTTAGACATGGATTTTTCTCTGCAAATACTCTGTGGTTCTTTCTGGAGCTAGGCACGCAGATGTCACTGGGAACAGTAAAGGCAGTGCTGAAGTTCAAGTCAGAGAAATGGATTGCTTGTTCTGCAGCTAGCCGCCAGAGTCCTTCCGGGCAAATGCGGTCAAATCCTTAAGTGCCTGTCTTCAGGCTCATTCAGAGAATCCTCTTAGAGTGTCAGAAACTCGGAATCTGGAAGTAGGAGAGACCTCAGAGATGAATTCCCACTTGAAGAAGGATCATCTCCACCTGAAAAGATGTCATTTAGATTTTTCTTAAATACCTAGAATGAAAGAAAACCATTCAACTCCAGAGAGAGCCCATTCTCCTTTAAAAGGGCTCAGTTAGCAAGTCCCCTTTTGTTTTTGTTTTTTTTTTTTCCAAGTACTAAAGCAAAAGAGAGTCAGGAGTTCGAATTTGGCCTCAGGGACTTGCTAACTGTATGATCCCGGGCAAGTCACTTAATCCTATTTGCCTTAGTTTCCTCATTTATAAAATGAGCTGGAAAAGGAAATAGCAAAACACTTTGCCACTGAAACCCCAAATAGGATTAAAAAAAAAATATGGGAAGTTAGTTGGCACAGAAGATAGAATGTCAGTCCTGAAATCAGGAAGACTCATATTGCTAGCTGTGTGTCCCTGAATGAGTCATTTAACCTCTGCCTCAGTTTCTTCAATTATAAAATAAGAATAATAAATGCATTTATCCCAGAAGGTTCTTGTGAGGATCAATAAGATAATGTTTTTAAATGCTAAGTATACTGTCTTACACATAGTAGGCATTCAATAAATGTTTATTCCCTCCCCTCTTGTATAGCCCCAATCAAATCTTTTCTTCTAGAAGTAATACTCCCTCCAACCAATCCTGCTAAAGTATGATCTTGTGGTCTTTTATCATCCCAATTGACCTCTTTATATATATAGCTTCTCAAAGTCCTTTAGGCATTGGTGTCAGAACATGAGCAAACAGTTAAAAAAACAGTGTCAAGGCTGGAACCCAGGAAGTTAGTAAATCCTACTGACTGTAGTATCCTCTCCTGTCTTTCTGCCCCTAACTGTTCCAGTCTATAATTTCTAAGATTCCTCATTCAATAAATTTCCAGATCTCAATAACTTTATTGAAAAGCTTTAATATATAACTTTTTTGGACTTGTTTGTTGACCTAGCACCTGAATTCCTTGAATTGACATCTCATGATACTGTGGAGGATTCTCTTTGACCACTAAAAGTGAAAACTTGGGCATTTGGATTATGAGCCCTGAAATATGCCTTCCCTTCACTGCTTTCCTTTTATAAAGGTTCAAGTAGATGATGCAAACCTCTGGACACAACAGACCAATACTAGACATAGACATCAATGACTCTGGCAGCAACCAAATTGGAGTCTTCCACTTTTGTCTATCTACTGAGCCGTACTTGGTTTTCCCACATTCATAAATGCAGAGGTGACAGAGAACCTGAATGGGTGACCCCTGGCCCCAGGACTTTGTTGTTAGACCAGGTCCAGGTGGGCAAGTGCCCTTGTTCTCATGTTCTTCTGGATTAGAGATAAATCTCCTGGTATCTGATTTCCAAAAACTCACAGGTTACAGAATCCATATGGGAACCTCAAGAACCATTAGTATTCACAACCCTCAGCTTTGACAGGCTTATGAGTACTGTAGAACAGAGATCTATAGAGGTGTCAAATACAGATCCCAAGGGTAGCCCACAGTACTCCATAGTTTTCTCAGAAGCAGAATAAAATGTAATTGGGAAATATATTTTAAAATAAATAAAAATACAATGTAACAAAGTTAATTTATGGTTTTCTAAGTCAATGTATTGTTCACAAGGATCCTTATATATTGTTTAGTGGTCTTTATTTCTATTTGCCTTTAGCACCATTGCTGTAGATCATGCTGGCACGTCTCCATATTGTGAGGTAGAATCTCAGCTGAAATGAAACTGGATCATTTAGGAAGAATAACTGCTTGACTTAATCTTGAATAAGCTTCCATAGTTGTGGAATCTAAAACCCTGGAGGCAATTATTCAATAAAACCTCCACAGAGGGACCTCTAGGTCACATATTCCACACACCTTTACTCCCAGAAACCACCTGTATGGATTGCCAGGGAGCTAATAGGTATGGTATGAATCTAAAAGCCCTCATGAAGCAAGTGAAGTGGGGGGAAATAACAATTATCCATTACTTGCTAGGAGGCTTAGAGAAAAGTCCTTGGATGCATTTTAATGCAGAGAATCAAAAGATAGGTTGCAATCTGTACCATAAATGGACATACAAATAATTCACTTATACAGCTATCCCTTCCCTTGAGGAAGTTTGGGCAAATATAATTTTTCTAGTTTTATAAAGGAGACAATAGACCATCTGGAAATGAAGTGAATTCTACTATAATCAAATAGATAGTACCTCAGATGAAACTTGATCCTAAAATGCACAGACACAGAAGTCAAAGGTTCACATAAATATATTATCTCTTTAATATTAGCCAAGACACAATGTCCCTGGGTTTTGATTTCTTCATATGTAAAATGAAAGGATTGTGCAAGATGGCCCCTAAAGTACCCTTCCATAAATATAGAAATACTCTATATTTATCAGCCTATAACCAAAATGGGTCTTGTCTCCCCTCTGATAGGCTGGTTCTCAAAAAAAATTGGCTATGCCAGTACTATGTAAAGCTGGGACAATCAAGAAAGCTGCCCCCTACACCTAGAGGTTTCCATTGCCAAGAAGAATAATCCAAAATCTATCATAACTTTAGCTCATCATCTTAGCCATGGCTACTTGACCACAACTTCACATCTCAGCTATGGGCTATGTGACCAACTCTTCTTGCAATTTGCCACTCCTCAACCATTTGGTATGCAATATTTATGCTCTTCATTTACTTCAGAGATTTTGGAAGTATTATTTACCCAGCACTGGACCACTGGAGAATAAGCTAAGCCATACATTAAAGGATTAGACAATCAAACAGCAGCCTCTGGGGACAAATCCAGTGACTCACAGGCCCCACTTGCTACAGATATAAATGAAGAAGCAGTAGGAAATCTTGTCATTGGACATTTCTAGTTGCTTCCTATTTCTGTCAGCTCAGCATTGTTTTGAGGCACATTGGGTATTATGATCTGGTCTAGCTACTCTAGACAACAATATCACAATCCACCTGACAACTGAAAGCCACCCTGACAAATTGACTGAACCTAGCTAAGATCTCGCCTCCAGCTATACTAAAATTATAGATGTCTCCAGTCCATTGAAGGAAGGAAGGAAGGAGAAAGAGAGAGAGAGAGAGAGAAAGAGAGAGAGAGAGAGAGAGAGAGAGAGAGAGAGAGAGAGAGAGAGAGAGAGAGAGAGAGAGAGAGAGAGAGAGAGAGATATTTTAGTTGTATCTTTGACTTGGTACCACAGTGAAAGAGGAAAATATTCCTTCATTGTCCCACAGACACTCAAAATGCCTATTGGCTCATCTGAATGCAATAATGTTGAGATCGGTTTGACCCTCTACCCCTTCCATAGGGGCCATGAGTATGGTTTTAAAAGTGGAAAAGGAGTAATTCTGCTTTCAAAATTACTATTCTGCCATTATAAATAGAATTAATAATGGAAAGAATAAGCTACCTGAACATAGCCCATCATCTCAGACATACGCTACCTTCTCTGTTAAACTCACTTTGATATATCAACTAAAGCTGGAAATAAGAGATATTTATATTTGTTTCTATAAGGAGGAAAGTTGAAGATAGCATTTCTCCCCCAATGTGGGTGATATTGGTTCCTGGTCATTCTTTGAATTCTTTAAGGTTCCAGAACTTCTAGGGGTCTCTGAACTCTGTTTTTGAGATCTTACTTTAAATATTATCAGCCATTTTTTAGACATTCATTTAAATATTTTGTAAACAAGCTTCCAAAGAAACCCATGTCTCTCAAGTCATGGTGGGGTGAGCTGGTGGGGGCAGGGGGTGAAGGGGGCTGGAGCTAGGGAGGGCTATTGGGTTAAAAAGGACTAAATGAAAGAGGGCAGAGATTCAAACTTGGGACTAAGTAGCTTTAAGAAGGCAGCAAAACCCCCAAGGGCCAGCTGAACTGAATTAAAATATAACTTGAAAATGTTTTAATGGAATAAATAAAAATACAATACAACAGAGATAATGTTAATTTGTGATTTGCTAAATCAATATTCAGGCCACAAAGATCCATTTCAATTTCAGTTTGATACCACAAGGGTATTGAATAGAGCACAAAAACCAGTATAAGAAACATCAGAACGAGAATTCTGCCTCAAACTCAGTAATTGTGTGATCCTGGGCAAGACTCTCAGACTCAGTTTCCTCATCTGTAAAATTATGAAAATAACAGCACCTACTACATGGTTTTTGTGAAGGTCAGATGAGATAATACATGTAAAGCTCTTTGCCAATCTTGCTGTTTATATAAATACTCACTTTTGATTAAAAGATTTAGAGCATGAATGGATTGTGAAGATGTTCTAGCCCACTCACTTCATTTTACCAATGAGGAAACCGAGAGATAAATGATTGGCCAAGCTGAAATAGGAAAGGGTAATCTGTGTGACACTATTACTTGTTGCAATGACTGAATGCTCTGGCTTATGTCTAGAGAGAGCGGCTAATAGGTATGGGGACACACTTGCTACAGAGATGCTGTTACAGGGAAATGCTGCCACAGGGGTACTGCTAAAGGGGAATGCTCTGGGATTTGCCTACAGATCCCTACTGATGACTAGTGGATCAATATATTTCCTAACCTCCTCCTCCCCCTTCCTCCCTTGCTCCCTCCCTTAACCACCCACTTCTGGAAGCCTTTTGGCTTCCTCCCTCCCCCCTGAGTGGACTATAAAATACTCTAATTTTCTTTCTCAGGTAAGGGGTTTATTGTGATAACAGGATGGGAAACTGAGGTAAGAGGGATAAGGGTTTCCCAAACTACAAGGAGAATTTAGGAGGGTTATGGAAATAATCAGTCTTGTCATAAACTGTGACAGAGAGACAGTTAGAGAGATAGAAGGAGGACAGCTGTTTAAAATATTCTTTCTTTTTCACAAAACCACCAAGAAAAGTCTCTCCTTCTGCTTGGCTTTCCTACAACTCTTGGTCAGTCAAATCTCAGAGAGAGCAGAGGTTTCTCCCTTGATCAGAGAGCCCCAAAGTCAAGCTAACCCTACAAGGGTCCTTCACTCATGGACAGAAGCTAACTGGGATTAGTTCTCAGCTTCTTCCCTTCAGTCAGGCTCAACTGCCAGGGTCAGAGACAGAGTCCAAAGTTTAAGATCCTGCTTCTTCTCTTGTGTTCAGACTTTCAACTGCCTGTCCTCCTGGGAACATTCCATTTGGAATCTTCTTCTTGATTGACAGGCAGGTCAGGTCCCCAATTTCTTGAATCTTGGCTTACAAGTCCTCTCTCTCTTCATGCCTCTACCACAAAGCTCAGATCAGCTTGAAACATATCTTAAACTTCAATTCTATCCCTTGTTTTGGTTCTTGATGCTTTATTAGCACATCCTTGGAGAGTCAAATTTATACACTTCTTTAGCTCTGTTCAAGTCATTACTGAGTAGTGGTTAGAAAAACTAGCGATCACTCATTCTCTTCTCTTAGTGCTGAGATTTGCCAACTGTCAAATGCTAAAGGGCCCCACTGATCCTGTCAAGTTTCCCTGACCAGGCACAGGATCATCCTAAAGTCAGGCACCTGGCTTAGAAGGTACCACTTACATGTACTGTAGCTATGCAACCTTGGAGAGCTCCAGTCATAACCAAGTTAAAAATAGAAGCGCAAGCCTAGAACTCAAACCATGACCAAAACTATTACCTGGGAATTCTAATTCCTCTGTCTTTGTCCATATTTCTAGTTGCCTATGTTACAAATGTTTGGAATTCCTACCTCCTTAAGTTCCTAGCCCAAAACTTTGTTAAGAGGGTCTTTATGCCCTTTTTTTTCAATTTTCCTTTTCAGACAATCTAACATTTGCCTTCAGTTTATCAGGTTGATATCTCCATGTGATGGCTGGGTCTCTTTTTTATTTAATTTTATTACATTTGATTAAAAACAAAACCTGAGACAGCTTCCTATTTCAGGACCCTGTCCCTTTGGCTCAGTCCTCAGTTTCTCCATCTGAAAAACATAATACTATCTCCTCCTCTTGCTTCATGGAATTATAGGTGCCAAATGAGATATATAAGTGGAAATGCTTTGAAAAATCTAGTTATACAAATTCAATATGGTATTATTACATAGGCAGACAACAGACAGATTCAATGGATATCATTTAAAATTAATGTCAATGGAAAATAGAACTTAGCCAAGCATGCATTAAAGATAATTCTAGTCTCCAATAACCGTGCACACAATCTCGGCTGTTCTCCCCAGGTGCGGTGCCTTGCATCGGGTGGTAATAATGCACCTTAGGAACAAACAAAGTAGACAAGGAAGAAAGTCAAACGCTAACATTTCTCATGTACTTTGCTGCCCAGCACACTCCCTCTCAATATGTTGCCTGCTTTCATTGTGCCCAAAGGTAAAAATAGTTGTGCTTTCAAGTTTTAGCTCAATAAATTAGGATGAGGGTCTGGGTCTGAGGCTCTTGCAGAGAGATCCCTGCAGCTGGTGATGTGTTTGGCCTTGAAACCCACGAGAGGGGGTGCACTGCAGGAACCCAGTCTTGGCTAATTGCTGCTCCTCACATGTTCTGTCTCAGAGTCCTCCACTAGAGGATCAGGTGTGGTCTGATAGGTGAGGTGTTAGAAAATGTTCTTTTAGAAAGAAATACACTCGACAAAAACCAATTTATCCTTTTAAAATGAAGATAATTCCAGGAAGTGCTCAAAAATAATTTTATTCTACTTTTCTCTGGTGTACCGAATTCTATAAACTGGAGGGAAGGCAAGTGTCAAGTCAAAACAGAAAGGAAAAAAGCACTTTTTCAATAACATCAGGCAATTATAAACAGAAAAGGTAATCCTTCTTCAATTCTGGCAGGACTTCAAGGCTGATTATTCATATTGGTCAGATTTGTTCAAAATGCCAAAAATATTTGATGGATGGTAAGACATAGACTCTCTTTACTCAACAGAAGCTTTTCTGAGAGGAGCAAAGCTATAAGTTAGTGTGTATTTCCTGAAACTCTGATTATTCTGTACACCTTTGCCAGATTGTAGCTTTAATTTTTCATTTTTGTTTTCTTAAGCCTATCCACTAAAGCAAGGGTTCTTAATTTGTGTTTCATAGATAGTTTTTAACCACTCAACTCCCCAACTTTGCTTTCTCTTGGCATTAAGAATATTCTACTGGATGGATCCATTTGTTGGCTATGGGAGGAGGGTGGGAGGTGGAGAGAGGAAGAGCATGAATCATGTAACCATGGAAAAATATTCTAAATCAATTAATTAAATAAAATTTTTCAAATAAAAAATAAAATATAAAAAAAGAAGATTCCACTGAAGAAACAGTGGGTCCCTCATCTTCCTCATCTTTAGATTAATCAATTATACACTAATCTATTATTGTCAGAGTTGTGAATTAGAACAACCATTCTGAAAAATAATGTAGAATTACCTGAATAAAATTCTAGTTATATACCTCAAGTCTATGTAGGAATTTGGATGAGAAAAATATATATCTTTTTTAACCAAAATTTAATATTACCTTCAATTTTATTGAGATAGGATATGAAAGACTGTCAAGCTGACAAAAAAAATCCATGGCATATTCAAAAGAATGAGTATGTATGCCCTAAAGCCACCAGGAATACTTATGTCCCTTAAATAAACAGACAATAGCTCAACTGTGCTACATATGCATTAATCAGAATCACTCAATCTGAAAGCCAAGGGCTTGTAAGGAACCTTCTATGGGTCAGATGCCATGCTTTAAAAGTACTTCACTGTCTTATTGCTCATTGTCATCAGTTTTATCCAGGTGGTTAAATGGGATAATCTAGTAGAGGTATTAGATTCTCACTTCACTGCAAACAAGAGCGTTGGCCAATTGTTTAATGAAACAAAAATACAATGAAACATAGATAATGTTCATTTGTGGTTTTCTAAGTTAATGTGCAACCCACAGAGGTCTACTTGTATTTGAGTTTGACACCACTAACTAGAGGACAATAAAATACAAACAAGAAGGAAATAGAGATTTAAAAGAAAAAATGAAATAGTCCCTGTCTTCAAGGTGCTCATAGTCTATCAGAGAAAAGAGCAGTTTGTACACCTATAAATATATAGAAAATATGCACAAAATAAATACATCATCTGAATATTCTTCAGTTAACAAGTATATTCAAATGATTTTTATTTGGCTGTTCCTTCTACCTGGAAAAATAGCAATTAATCAATGAATGTCTGATTATTCTATGCCAACTCTTTTCTGGGTCTCCCACAAATTTACCATGAGAGTCTGCTTGACTCTCCAACTTTGCTTTCCTTTGACATTAAGAAGATTCTGGTGGAGAACCATTTAGTTCAACTGTTGGGCTCTCATCTTCCTGGAGTATAAAATAATAATTTATACACTAATAAATTTTCATCAGAGTTGTAAACTGGAACAACCATCCTGGAAAATAACTTGGAATTATGTAAATAAAGTGCTGGGTATATACCTCAAGGAAGTAGCTGACTGAAAAAAAGCCCCTTATATGAAAAAATATTTCTAGTAGTTTGTTGTGTGGTAGCAAAAAACTGGAATCAGGATAGAGAGCTATTGATCAGAGAATGGCTAAACAAATAGTGGTGAATGAATGTACTAAAAGTATACAGTGATATAAGAAACTATGAAGAGATGAATTTGGAGAATCAGAGAAACAAACTGATGCAAAATGAAGTAAGTACAAGAAAAATAATATACACAATGAAAATTGAGAGAATAATAACCATAAAGAAGAAGCTTGGCTCCAAACAGAAATAGAAGAAAATCTCCTCTTTTCTTTTAAAGAGGTGGAAATGTACAATAGTGGAATACTGCAGGTGAGATTGTTTATATGGGATTTATTTTGCTGATTTTTTTCATCTTCTAAAAAAATTCTATGTTATAAGGGATGCCAGTCTAAAGGAGAAGAATACAAGAGAAATGGATGCAATCTGAAAACAATAACAACAAAAAATTCTATAATGTAGTTTTTAAAAAGCAATTGGTACACTAGATACTTAGGTGCTCAATAAATATTCTTACTGCATTAAAAGGAATTGAGAGTGGATTATCCAGTCTGAGTGTCCACAAAACTAACCTCTTAATTAACAAGTCTACAGCCTATAGTTTCTTTCTTAGAAAGCCATCATCTACTTCAAGATGCCTACTTCTTCCACTTTAATGTTCCCTGTATAGAAAGGACCCTCGACATATGTTGCTATTCCTCTATCAATGGTTCCATCTGTTCTCTCACTATCAGGAATCTGGAATTGCCACTGAAAGCTACAAGTAGCTGCTTCTTTTAGTTTTTACATGGCCTCTTCTCAAAGTGCTCTAATGTCTAACCCAACAAATGTAAACTGATCATCTGAGCTCTGACCTTAACTTTTTCTTAGCTATACTGTTCCAGAATTTTATCTGATCTTTCATTTGAAAATTATTTGGAAGGGAATTTGAGGGAAGTGCTGCTTCAATGCTCCCTGTATTCAGCCAATATGGCTCCATTGTCAAAGATACAGTCATTCACAAATATTCTAGTCTTAGAATCAGAAAGTTTAAGACCAGTGAGCCATCTCAACATCAGTTATTCTCAATGGTCAATACACAGTTCAGAGGAGGCAAGTGGTCTTCCATGACTAGAATACATTCTCTCATTTCCTTTACTTCTTAGAATCCCTGCTTAGCTGAAAGGATAACCCACATACTTACTTCTACATTAGACCTTTTTTGTTCACTGCACCCTTTATTTTGGGGATTCCCATTATGTCATGGAGCTGAGATAGACAGGAAATATTTTCATGTAGTTTAGCAAAAAAGGAAGAGGGCATTTATTAGCATGAAGGAGAAGGAAGTAGAAACCAACATCAACATCATGCAGTATGCTTTGCGTATCTCCTAAGCATTCAAAAATATTCACTGTATTAATTTCTCAAAAAGGAAACCTAATTCAACATATAGGGGGAGAGCACTTCTTAATCAACTCTTCTTGAAAGCTTTTACAGAATGTGTTGTAAATGTATGACTTATATTTACTTAAGGGTATACATAGTATAATATACCTCCTTGAGTGCAGGTCCTAGTTTGTTTTGTTTACATCCTATCACATCTGGTACTTGGCACAGTGCCTTCTATAGAGTTTGCATTTAATAAATATTTATTGAGTAAGGGACAACACAGATTAGTGGAAACTGTGTTGGCTGTTGTGTCAAGAAGACAAGTTCAAATCTTAGCTCATGAATTTATTTTGACTCTATGACTTTCAACAAGTCACTGGACCTCAGTTCCTAACCTGAAACATGAGGTAGTTTCAGATAAGGTGTCCTCTAAAGCTTTGTCACACTATAAATTTGTGATAATTTGTATTGGTGTGATTTTGATTTTGGAACCAAGGGTTGTGAATTAAAATACTATTCCTATCATTTAACACTTGAGTAACCTTGGACAAATTATTTAAGCCCCCTAGTCT
Organism: Monodelphis domestica; assembly: GCF_027887165.1. Lineage (NCBI taxonomy): Eukaryota > Metazoa > Chordata > Mammalia > Didelphimorphia > Didelphidae > Monodelphis > Monodelphis domestica. The sequence continues at coordinate 248,860,613 of NC_077231.1, forward strand.
TTAATTTGTAAAATAAGGGATTTGGACTAAAATAAAGTTCTTATCCCAGGGTCCATGATTTATTTTTTACTCTTATAGCAACTGGATTTCATCATAATCATTTTCATTTATAATCCAAAATATTTTAGTTTACACATTTTAAAACTTATTTTGATTACATAAATTTAAAAAATTTTTAAATTTAAAAATAAAAAATAAAACTTATTTTGAGGAGTTCATAGGCTTTACCAGACTGCCAAATAGATCCATTAAAAATAGTAAGAACTCCTTCATCAGAGGATCACTATAATCCTTTCTACCTCCAAGTCCTATAAACATTGTAAGGATTAAGGTGAAAGAATTACAATTAGATCATTTATATTACTCTTGGAGTATGCATGCTACTTATATCAACTGAGTTTTTTATTCACAAAAATTATATTTTTCTTCATAAAAACCTAAGATCTGATTGCTATCATATAGGTCAAGGTTCATATATTACAGCCACTGAGCTCCATGTCCACAATCAGTAGGCAATGGATCTTATCCCAGTCAAATGTTTAAGTAATTACAAATGACAAAGGACCTGAGGGTCAATATGGCTGTTCTAATACATGTTTCTCACCTTTAAAATGTTTTCTCTAGACCTAAGACATGGCATACTTAGTAAACCCAAAAATTGTCATTCTAATACCAAACACCTACCTAGTCTTCCCATTATGTCATGGAGCTGAGATAAACAGAAATATTTTCACATAGTTTAGCAAAAAGGAAAAGGGCATTTATTAGCACAAAGGAGAAGGAAGTAGGAACCAACATCAGCATCATGCAGTATGCTTTGAGTATCTCCTAAGCATTCAAAAATATTCACTGTATTTCTCAAAAAGGAAACCTAATTCAACATATAGGGGGAGAGCACTTCTTAATCAACTCAGTCAGAGGCTAGAGTGATCTTTTAAAACCCACTCAGAAATTTAAAATAAATTCTTTATCCAACTTTTTATCATTATCTAAGACAACAATGAGAAAACTGAGACAAACAGATTTCAATGACTTGCCTAGGGGTCACACAGCTAGGAAGTGTCTGCAACTAGATTTGAACTCAGAAAGAGCACTCTTTCTGACTTCAGGCTTGGCACTTTATTATCCACTGGGCCACCTTCTTAATCTGGGGATTGTTCTAATGACCACTTGGTGAAAATAAGGGGCTAAATACACAGAATGAGTTACATGCTTTTGCTATGGCCAATAGGAGAACTTGTTTCTCTAAGATTTGAGTAGATGTATTTGTTGCAAGGGCTTTCTTTTTCTTGTTGGGATAGTTGGAGGGGAAGAAGGTAAAAAGTTCTTATTGGGTGGAAATTACAAAATGATTATGTGAAACCATAGGTGAGTCACTTTATCTTTATGAGCCTAGTTTTTCCTCCCTTGTAAAACTGGAACAAGGATATTTTATCACCTACTCCACAGAGTTCTTTTAGGTATCATATAAAATTTGCAAATTTTAGGCAGTATGTAAAATATGTTATTGTTATTACTATTACCAGTTTAATTTTAGACTAAACATACACTAAGATATATCTACCTCCTTTTGTGATTACTTCTATCCTGTTATTTTGTCTGAATCAACCTGGAGAAAATAACCAACAAAAGAAAATAGAAGGTATGAGATCACCCACCTGGGCAGGTTCAAGAGGAAATTTTAGCTCCCTCTGACACCACATATTTGGCAAGGTATAGAATAGGAATGTTCCTCCTTCCTCTTCAGCAGCAGCCTTGTCACCTGCCACAGGCAATTGCCAGAATAAATGACCCAACATTTGGATCAACCCATTACCTTCCTATTATACTGGGGTCATGTGTCCTTGGTTTCCTGTGCAGTTTCCCAGATCATCATTTCCCCTTCTAACTCAGTGGTCCACTTGGGAATTCCAGGGTCAAGCCATTGGAAATT